>NC_081190.1:72297697-72512727 GCF_902713425.1 Acipenser ruthenus | reverse complement strand
TTTTCTGTTGAGCACTACTGACACCGTTGAAAGGGTGAGTCTTAGGTCGCCTGTGGATACATTAGTCCAATCAATGCGTCTGAACCTGGTGTGTAATCCCAAGGTAACTGCTCATTGTTAACATGTTTTAATACGTTAATTCACGTTTTAAGTAATACAGTGTCCCCTTCAGACATGTTAAAGGAGAGATTCGGAAATAACATTTAAAACTATGCGCGAGTAAATACCATCCTAACTCCTAACTTCCAAAAAAAAAATATATATATATATATATATATATATATATATATATATATATTTGCATACCCCGGTAGCTAAATGCTTAGTTACGGCGCTGGGCAAAACCAAAGCCCATGGCCAGTATACAATATTTTTCTGTATGCATTATTTTCTGTTGAGCACTACTGACACCGTTGAAACGATAAATACCATTCTAACTCCTAACATCAAAAAAAAAAAAAAAGAAGCCATGAGTCGCCAATGGGCGGGGTTAACCAAATAATTTAAAGTGGGTGGGGCTAACCAAACCATTTAAAGTGGGTGGGGTTAACCACATCATTTCATAAACCTTACTTGTTGTGCACTTCCATTTACTATATCGGTATCAGGGATATTATTTAAATAGTTCACACTTGGGTAAGAAAAGAATAGTATTATTATTTGTTTATTTTAGCAGACGCCTTTATCCAAGGCGACTTACAGAGACTAGGGTGTGTGAACTATGCATCAGCTGCAGAGTCACTTACAATTACGTCTCACCCAAAAGACAGAGCACAAGGAGGTTAAGTGACTTGCTCAGGATCACACAATGAGTCAGTGGCTGAGGTGGGATTTGAACCGGGAACCTGGTTACAAGCCCTGTTCTTTAACCACTGGACCACACAGCCTAATACAACATTTATATAAAATATATTAAAATATCATGATATAACAAGATTTGTTTAAATGATTATCCAGATACAGTATAATATACATAAGAAATTGAAATTGACTTTCAGCACACACAAAAAAAAGAAAGTAAAACATCTTTGGTGATCTGGGAGAGGAGAGTGCTGCAAGTTCCTTATTATTTCAGTGTTTCAGCCACACCTAATAAGATTGCATGAATGGCATTAACACATGTCCCTACACTGTCCCTATCCCTTTCTTCCTGTGAAATGAGAAAACGTTTTTCACAGTAATCATTACCCAACATCCTTTGAAGACCTGCAGCAACATATAGGCAAGGTTGATAAGGACTTCAGTTAAAATTCTGGTCTACCTGGATTAGTTTCTTGTGGTTTTACCCTAGAAGATAAATATCTAGAATATGGGAATATTGCCTGCAAGTGAGTAAAATGTTTTTCTTTCTTACGTTAGAAGTTGTTTCACCTTGAATGGAACTACCATATATCTGCAGAAATTAACTTTCAATGGATACTATGTCTCAAGTTAGAAATACGAGTTTCATTAGAGTTAATTTTGTTCAGTTTAAATAATAAGTAATGCAAATAAATACATAGTTTTAAGAATACAATTTTATCTATTTCTACCAACCTTCATTGTTTTGTCTGTTTCAGACCCCTCTACATAGGGGCAGGAATAGCCACAGTCAGTGTGACCACAAGCAGGCAGACAAGCAGCAGTGACCTCATCTTCAGAGCTCAACACTGAACCACAAGCATGTTGCAGGATGTTATATAGCAGTTTAGCTTAGGGCTCCTCTCAATTTCAAAAACCTCACAAAACAGCAAGAGAATGATATAGCAGTTTGGTGTACTGTAAAGCCTATAAAGTGAGATTTGGAGTGAAGATCTTTTACGAATGTTGAAGTATTGATGGATTAAATAATACTTAATATTTATGTAACTTCTGGACTTACAGAGACTAGGGTGAGTGAACTATGCATCAGCTGCATAATGGATTTAATTATGAGTTTTTGCCACTGAACAACACAAAAAAGTCCATAATGTCAAAGTGAAAAATAAAATCTACAAATTGTTCTAAATTAATTACAAATACAAAACAGAAAATAATTGATTGCATAAGTATTCACCCCCTTGAGTCAATATTTGGTAGAGGCACCTTTGGCAGCAATTACAGCCACGAGTCTATTTGTATAAGTCTCTACCAGCTTTGCACATCTGGACACTGCAATTTTTGCATCTTCACGAGCTTTCCAGGCCCTGACGCAGAGAAGCATCCCCATAGCATGATGCTGCCACCACCATGCTTCACGGTAGGGATGGTGTTCTCAGGATGATGTGCGGTGTTAGGCTTGCGCCAAACATAGCGCTTAGCGTTGTGGCCAAAAAGCTCTATTTTAGTCTCATCACACCATAGAATCTTCTTCCACTTGGTCTCAGAGTCTCCCACATGCCTTCTGGCAAACTCTAGCCGAGATTTGATGCAAGTTTTTTTCAACAATGGCTTTCTTTTTGCCACTCTCCCATAAAGGCCAGTTTTGTAAAGCACCCGGGCTATTGTTGCCGTATGCACAGTGTCTCCCAGCTCAGCCGTGGAAGACTGTAACTCCTTTAGAGTTGCCATAGGCCTCTTGGTGGCCTCCCTGGCTAGTGCCCTTCTCGCCCGGATACTCAGTTTTTGAGGACAGCCTTTTCTAGACGGATTCACAGTTGTGCCATATTCTCTCCATTTCTTAATAATGGACTTTACTGTGCTCCGGGGGATATTCAGTGCCTTGGAAATGTTCTTATATCCTACCCGATTGGTGCGTTTGAAGAACCTTATTCCGGATTTGCTTTGAATGTTCCTTCATCTTCATGATGTAGTTTTTGTTAGGAAATGTACTAACCAACTGTGGGACCTCCCAGAGACAGGTGTATTTAACCTGAAATCATGTGAAACACCTTAATTGCACACAGGTGGACACCATTCAACTAATTATGTGACTTCTAAAGACAATTGGTTGCACCAGAGCTTATTTAGGTGTGTCATAGCAAAGGGAGTGAATACTTATGCAATCAATTATTTTCAGTTTTATATTTGTAATTAATTTAGAACAATTTGTAGATTTTATTTTTCACTTTTCACTTTTTGTGTTGATCAGTAGCAAAAACTCCTAATTAAATCCATTTTGATTCCATTTGTAACACAATAAAATGTGGAAAAGTCCAAGGGGGGTGAATACTTTTGAGTGTCACTGTGTGTGTATATATATATATATATATATATATATATATATATATATATATATATATATATATATATATATATATATATATAATGATAAGTCAGTCCGTCCTATAACCTCCAGATGTCCACATGACCAAATACAAATTCCCCATAAACTGATCTAAAGAATAAATAAGTTATTAACACATTAACTATTGGCTAATGAGTAATTATAGCTATAGAAATTGAGGCAATCAAGGCTTTTGGTTTTAGAAAAAGAAAAAAAACATGACTGTGCCAGATTACAAAATGTACATCAGTACCCATTTGCAGTCATGCACTGTGACGACAATATATTTTTCATAATCTGCCATTTATCTTTAGAACATTATAGAAAGGCTTTAGTAGACAGACATTTGAAATTACTGAAAAAAGAGATCTTAAAGTTGCAACCCTTAGCATATAGATGAATCATTTCCCTGATGTTAAAAACCAAATTGCAACCAGAGATATATTTTTTTAAAATATTGCTCGAGCAGGAATATGTATTTTAAAGATCCTCAAGGAGGCTAGTAATCCAAGATTCAGGGCCACACTGTAAATGGTACTGCCTATATCTTGAAGAAATACTTAAATAAAAATATTATAATAGAAATCCCAAATCCAAGAAAGAAGATAACCACTCTAATTTTTTTAAGCCTTTAAGAAATTGGATTTAAAGCTTGATTAGTCATTAGCCTTTTCTGTGTGTTAATTCATCATGTCAAAATTGGTAATGTTTAATTATTGTTAATTACACATATTAGGTGTACTCCACTGACATTGTGTGGTTGTAGGACTAATTTACAGGTCAGAAAACCTTTAAAAGATTGCATGAAATTCTCAAGGACTTACTCAAGTGTTAAAGCTTTGTGAACACAACAAAACAGCTGTCAAAAGCATTCTGTCTTAAAAAGACATAAATCCATTAAAATGAACACCCTCCCACCAACCCACATCCTTCACACACATGCATATACACAAACACACACAAGAAGAATACCAATTTCAAAAGATACCAAAATAAACTCAAGAACAAAGTGTTTTTTATTTTTGTTCTTTATTAAAATGTCTTCATCTAGACAATGTGGGGAAGCTATAAAAAAAGGCCAACAAGATGCTCGGATATATTGTGATAAGTGTTGAATTTAAATCAAGGGAAGTAATGTTAAAACTTTACAATGCATTAGTAAGACCTCATCTAGAATATTGTGTTCAGTTCTGGTCACCTCGTTACAAAAAGGATATTGCTGCTCAAGAAAGAGTGCAAAGAAGAGCGACCAGAATTATCCCGGGTTTAAAAGGCATGTCATATGCAGACAGGCTAAAAGAATTGAATCTATTCAGTCTCGAACAAAGAAGACTACGCGGTGATCTGATTCAAGCATTCAAAATGCTAAAAGGTATTGACAATGTCGACCCAGGGGACTTTTTCGACAAGGACCAGGAGTCACAAATGGAGATTAGATAAAGGGGCATTCAGAACAGAAAATAGGAGGCACTTTTCTACACAGAGAATTGTGAGGGTCTGGAACCCGCTCCCCAGTAATGTTGTTGAAGCCGACACACTGGGATCCTTCAAGAAGCTGCTGATGAGATTCTGGGATCAATAAGCTACTAACAACCAAAAGAGCAAGATGGGCCGAATGGCCTCCTCTCGTTTGTAAACTTTCTTATGTTCTTAAAATGTTTGTTTACTTAGGCATGAGCATGCTGTATATGCTATCCTGACACAGATACATGATTTACTAGCGCAGGATTTAAAAAAAAAAAAAAAAAAGAACAATATTTGGTTATCAGGCCAACATGCATTTGACTGTGATTTTTCTGCACTTCGACTGGCAGGATCACGACGTCACTTGTTGGATCCACCTTCATATTAGGACAGGATCAGCTGTATGCTGGGGAAAGGTGAGAATCCTTTTAATAAAACTTCCCATGTAGTTTGTTTAATGTTTGGTATCACTTATCCTCAAAATGGGCAAAATCTGCTACGATCACAAGATATATGGTGTCTGATTTAGTTGCTTGATAAGGAAGAAATCTAGATGGTGCTATTTTTTCATCAGCGTGTGTCAACATTCTATAGAACCATTGAATAGTAGACCCCTCTATCTGGTAAATAGGGGCATATTAATCAAGCTTGTAAAAACTGAAGCATTTCACTTTTTTTTTTTTTTATAAATTTAGTCGTTGCCAATTATTTTTTATTATTTTCTCCCCAATTTGGAATGGCCAATTATTTTATTATGCTCAGCTCACCGCTACCACCCCAGGGCTGACTCTGGAGGGCGAAGACAAACACACGCTGTCCTCCGAAGCGTGGGCCAATTGAGCGCCGCCCCCTGGGAGCTCCCATCCTCGGTCGGCAAAGGAATAGCCTGGACTCGAACTCGCGATGTCCAGACTATAGGGCACATCCTGCACTGCACGTGGAGTGCCTTTACTGGATGCGCCACTCGGGACCCCCAGCATTTCACTTATTGTTCATTACAATGGATTTTGTATCATCCCGCAACCACGCTGGGTTTCACTGAGGTCATTGTGATAGAGCTGATTGTTTTAATATTTTCAATATTGTTTTTCAAAGTGTGCTAAATCAGTTTTTCCTGTTGCTATGGCCAACGGTTTCATCCTAGGAATCTGAAAAATAGTAATGGCATTTGCAAAGTTGTTTCTATTATCAATAATTGTATTAAGAGTTCCAAAATAATGCAATGTAAACAAAAACTGACAAGTTTAAATATCTTTTAATTGATTTTTAAAAAACAAATTAAAAAAATGGACTAACTGAAGGTGACATGTTTTCTGATTGATTTGGTAATGAAGTGCCACATAACACTGCAGTCTAGGGAATGGCTACAGGAAAGATAACTTACTGTTACAGGAGCCTCCTTTTTAGCTGATATTACAGATAGGCAGCCCAGACAAGGTCTTGGACGTCTCTTTGGGTTGGCTTCGAATTGTCTCTTTTCTCTGATCGGAATGTCTGGAGGGGAGGTGGCCTTCTGGTAAGATAGCAATAAGATTTAAAAAATGACATCTCTGTAAAAATTAAAAAAGGCAGTACCCCACCATCAAGTATAATTTTACACTAAAATATTTTGTCTTATTAACTTTAATTAACACCAACGATATTCACAAATTAGTTCATTGTGTAAACATATCCCAGGGTTTCTACTGCGCATCTCCTTCTACCTTCCTTAGCTCCACACATTCCCACAATCCCCTTCTGCTACTGCACACTCTGAAAAGAGATCCCACTGGATGAGATTGTTTATTACATCTTTAAAGGGAGCGTATAAAACCAATGAACTACTCCATTGCATGTTAAACTTATTTTCGATCAACCAATGAGTTAGAAATAAGTGTGCATGACATGGCCAGTGACTGTGACTTATTCGTGCTGCAAATGATTTGATGTTACACCACCACTCTCTTACTTCAGACAAACACCACAACCCCTAGTCCTTTACACATTTACACATTTTTTATAAACAAAACACAAAACATCCATATAAGATGGATATGTGTAAAAGATCTGAATCATTGATATGTCCAGAGGGTGAAACAATGTGGCAGGAAAATGGTTTATTTTTATGGGACAGCACTGGTAATGGAACCTAAGTTAAAAAAAATAAAAATAAAATCAGGAAGATAAGCTGTGTACCAAACATAGACAATAACTCAAAAGTGAATTAAGTTTCCGATTGTATACCTGGCTATACACAGTTACTACTGATATAAAGACATTTTGGCTCATCTAACCTAGGTCTATGGCATATCCTGAACACAGATTATTACAAAAATATGATTTCAAACAGCATACAAATGTAAGGGGACAGAGAAAAATAATAATTTCAATCTATCTGTCTCTCTAATGCGGGTTCCTAAACATCACGTTGTAATTCTAATTACCTTTTCTTGTCCCTTGTCAAATCTACCCCATACTGTGCTGGCTTGGCCGCCTCCAGCATCTTCACCATCTCCGTCCAGCAAGGATACAACACCAGGAGAAGCAGGTCTTTTTTTACAAATCTGAAAAAAATACATTTGTATTTTAGATGTAATTTCTTGTCACGGGACATTATGTAAATGCTATTATCCATGGTGCTTACGACAAACATTTACACTTGGGTCTCTTTGAGAAAGACATTACTAAATCTCAACAAAGAATTTGCCATGCTTACAATTTGCCTATGCTTATGTATACATATACATCTCCTGCCACGTAAACTCTAAACGATGAACATGACATATCAACAGTATGTACAGGATAGAATAAGAATTAGCAATGAAATGTTTAATCACAGTCTGATGAGGGATTATCCAGATGTATGTAAAACTGTGTGACATTCACAATCTTGTATATTATCATTAATGTATACTCTATAATGTTGATGCTAAGTTTCCTGTCAATTGGATAAACAGTTTGTAACAAATTGTGTGTGTGTGTGTACAGCCACCTCCACTTCATCCCCTTCGCAATGGATTTCATCCCCAGCTGGGGATAACAGAGCTGGTATAAAAATCCAACTGTAGTCTCCCTTGGAGCACCAGACAGTGGCATGAATAAAGAGATTAGAAATTGCCCGCTTAGAGGGTATAAACTATCTCTTTAAAGTTTAAAATTACCAGCTTTTAGTGGTTGGTGTCCAGTCGTCATTTTTTACAGTTTCTTCGTTTCACTTTTCCTTTTGTTCAGTCATCCTGGTGCAATATATATATATATATATATATATATATAAAATAAAGAGCTAGTTATAACTTTTAAATGAATCTTAACCTCAAAAACACTATCAGGGGGTCCTCGAGTGGCTCACCTGGTAAAAGCGTGGTTGTGTGGTCATACAGCACAGGTTCGCGTCCTGGCTGTGCAAAGTTGTCGGTCTTCGCTGTGAATTCCAAAGGGAGCGTAACATTGGCTCTGGCACTCCCGTGGGTTAGGGAAGCAAAATCAAAAGGGACTGTTTCTCCTCATTGCGCTACAGTGAACCCTGCTGGCCAGGCGCCCTGTGAGCTCAAAAGCGGACACCTGCAGGGCTGGCCTTTGTCCTCCAGAGGTCAGTAGCTCGCTGACATCCGCTCTCGAGTTCCTGGGTGTAAAAGAGGATAATAGTTTGGTTGTGGGATCGGAGGATGCCCACTGAACCTTTGGATCTCCTGAGCTGTGTAAGGAATTGCTGCGATGAGGAGAAAAAATAATTGGACATTCCAAATTGGGGAGAAAATCGGGGGTAAAATAATTGGGCACACTAAATGTATATATACATAACTTCACGTCTGTCCCCAGGCAGGACGATTGAGATATTCGGTAAAGAAACAATGCTATAATTAATCCCTGTAATTACGCCAATTACAGATGTTTCTTTTGCTCCTAAATTATATTGGGATGGTCAGTAAATCATTTGCTGACAATTGCATCATTCACAGAAGGTGTGCGGCAGGTGTGGGATTAATTGGGCCTATTTATATCCCCATCGCTCACAACTTCTTAATTTCATTTTCAGAAATTGTAAAACAGTTTGTGTTAACTCTATAGACACCAGCCCCCTATATACCAATTAAAGTCCATTTATATTAAATATTTAAGTACGAGCATCCCAGGGAGAAAACTAGAATAGCAAATGAGCAAGTGTGCTCAGGTCAGCGCTTTGTGGTAACTGCAGGTATTTGCATCACACTGCTGAATGACCAATAGCCACCCAGTACTGTACATTGCAAATGGGCTGTTTCATCTGAGCTCAACTGTGTTAACCCTGACCTAGTCGAGGTTGGTGAACCCTGTTGTTCTGATTATCAACATAATGTCAATAAATCTTACAAGACTGCATCACACACTTAAAGCAGTTTTTGGCAAAAACACCCACCACCACTGTCAAGTGCATAGGAAAAACAACCATAGTTTAACTGCAGTGGAGAAGATTGGATTTAAATAATTGCAAAATACTGCATGTTTGTATATTGAAATAATGAACATGTTAATGATTATTAAAAATACCAATTGTAGTTGTTTTTTTCAGACAAACATAAAACTGTAGGCCACTGTTTAGTGTCTGAAGGGGACACTGTATGCTAACCAAAGCCCATGGCCAGTATACAATATTTTTCTGTATGCATTATTTTCTGTTGAGCACTACTGACACCGTTGAAACGGTGAGTCTTAGGTCGCCTGCGGATACATTAGTCCAATCAATGCGTCCTGAACCTGGTGTGTAATCCCAAGGTAACTGCTCACAGTTAACACGTTTTAATACGTTATTTCACGTTTTAAGTAATACAGTGTCCCCTTCAGACATGTTAAAGGAGAAATTCGGAAATAACATACAAAACTATGCGCGAGTAAATACCATCCTAACTCCTAACATCCAAAAAAAAAAAAAAAAGAAAAAAAAAACAATAATATATATATATATATATATATATATATATATATATATATATATATATATATATATAATTGCATGCCCGGTATCTACGATATGGAGTCTTGCATGCCCCAGTAGAGGCAATATTGAGTCTTTCCATCCACCTCCGGTTGCTTCATTCCGGAGGTCAAGGGCGTAGGTTTGGTTTGAACATTGGTGGGGACACAATTTTGTAGGGGGGCGGAGTCACGGTCGCTAGTGGGGTTCGGGGGCATGCCCCCCCGGGAAGAAATTTTTTAGTAGACAGCTATTAAATGGTAACTTCTGGTGGCGTGAAATGAACGCTGGACATGAATCGAGGACAGTTTGCTTGACATGAAGTTGGCTGGTATACACTTAAAACACTATGATAAAGTGTCCCTCCTGGAAGCTGGTTTGACATCCCTGCTGTAGAATTACTAATAACCTGAATTATAACCTATCCCAGCCTTACTGTAAGCTACCAATACCCCTGGCGCTACAAGCATGAGCACATGCACGCTCACGTGCTCTGCCTGCCACTCCTGTGTCTGTGCTGCTGCTCGTACCTGGGTGCATTGCTTCATTCACCTGATAAAATAATAAATTGATGCATGCCATATAGAGAGAAAATATATGGCTATGCTAACTTTATTTGCTGAGTATTACTATACAGCATTAGCCTACTATTATATCACAATGTGCCTCAAACAATAATATATCTCAAAACTGAGTCTAACACTTTCACTGTTATAATCACTAAGCCATTACAGACCCCACCTGCGACCCTGTTGCTCCACCTGCCTCTGTACTGCTTTTACCAGGCTGCACTGCTTCACTCGCCTGATAAAATGATAAATTGATGCATGCTGTTTAGAGAGAAAGTATGACTCTGTTAACTTCATTAGTAAATTATTTTTTTCATTTGCTATGAGAATCATTATCAATTGTGTTTATTACTTTAATAACATCTTCCTACTTACACTTTGACTTTTTGTAAAAAAAAACTTCCTTATGTCCATCTTTATTTTTTTGGTTGCTATTATGCTTTAGTCACCTAAAGCCAAATTGAAGTGATTAGCTAACGTTAGTTGAATGACGATATCAAAACATGCTCACGCCCACTAGAAAGTCTGAAAATAGCATCTACCATTCTGGATAGGCCACTCATTAGGTTCCGTTCCAAGTTTACTCCAAAACGTAGTTCTACTTCGTGCAACAGCTAAAATACAGATGCTAAAGTTATTATTATATTTATTTATTTATCATATGCCTTTATCCAAGGCGATATACACAGCTGTAAAAAAGAGTTGAATACTTACAAATAATGTAGTAGTTAAAAAAATCAATAAATAAAACAAAATCAAACTAAACTGAATGCGAGCAGAAAGAAGTTGCATGGGAAAAACCAGGAGCAGTGGAGTTTTGTAAAAGCTGGAGCAGGTGGATTGCTGATGCAGAAAGGTCACCTAGGAGGACTAATTAAAGTGATTATACATGCTTATAACTAAAAATATTAATTTCTCATCAATCACCATAGTAGAATAAAAACTAGTACCTACCAGTTTAGGATGCTTTAGGAATGGAAACAGACCAAGGACTTCTTCAGTGGACTTCTTCTCCATCATTCTTTCCCGAGTGTGTACAGTTCTATTCATGCTGTCACATATGGCTTCAATGTTCGGCCTCAATTTCGTTATTTCTTTTCTTATGGAGTCCAAGTGTTTGGCAATACTATGCTCGTCTTCTCCTGGGAACTCCTCACTTTGCATCTGCAATATGTATCATAACGTTAAGTAATTCAATACTTATGATCAGGCATTTACTGCATGTATTCTCTGTGCTTTTCTTTACTCTGGAAAAATGCTAAAGATCAAGTACTCTCCATGAAAGCCAATTAGCTAATAAACTACACAATCGCATGTATGTACATATATAAAGTATGTAATTCTATTTCAATCTATTTCTGTCAATGCAGATCCAAGAGTTAGGCTTACAGATTCTCTTCTCTTTTTCATGAGCGGTTGCTGTTGCTCTGGTGCACGCTTCCTTCCTCGACCCACAGCACCAAACTTTTTTTTCATGTCTTATACAGTCTCCACTGAAATAAGTGTCTTTCTCTCTTTTTTGAATTTATTTCTCAGTATTTCAAGTAGAGTAGCCTGAAACAATGATAGAAAGTTAAACCTATGTCATTATCTGGCTATAAAAAATACATATCAACTAGTAAAAATATATTTAACGCTGCATAATTTTGAAAAATTAATGTTTATTCGACTATTTCTTTTATGAATATAACTACCAAATGTATACTCACATATCCAGTTTGGCTGTCATCCCTTAGAAATCTGTACTTACAGCACAAAGTACTTAGCACAGTACTGTACATTATGTGGTCTGGATACCTAAATATACAGATTAGAAAATAATATAGGCATATGAATTGTAAGTGAATTGTAAGAAAAATATATATTTGAGAAATAATGTCATGAAATACAGTTGCATTTTACAATTGCTTTAATTTACAAAAAAAACATGCTGAAAAGCATTATCAAAATGAATTTAATAAAACTTTTTCTCTTGAATAAAATATTGCTGTTATGATAGATTTAAAAAAAAAAATAGTAATCATTTTAAAAATGAATATGCTATTTTATGTTATGTAATTATTCTAAAATTGGTTGCCTATGTATCTAAAACAAACACCGAAATCTCAGTTCTTACAGCGTATATTTGCTGAGGTCATCAAACAGAGTCTGTATTAGAGCTGCACGAAGGGCAGATTTGTCTTTTGATTTGAAACCAATGTCCTTTCTATCAAGGGCCATCTGTACAACTGGGGGAAATATAGGCAATGTATAACATGCGGTCCAAACATGAACACTTGTTGAGGTTTGTGGCACTTCTCTGCATTCTACTGGTAGCACCTTCTCTGAAACAATATGCTCATTTGCTTTTGTTCTATGAAAATACAAAAAACAACAAAAAAAACAATATTTCATAATTTTAATCACCTGAAAATATCTAAAGACTTGATATTTAAACAGAGCCTTATAATATAACAGCCATATTAATTTTCTACACAGAAGTTTAAAACCATACATTCCCAGTCCTCATTTTCAGGAATTAAACTAGTGAAAATACCTCTCTCTCTCTCTCTCTCTCTCTCTCTCTCTCTCTCTCTCTCTCTCTCTCTCTCTCTCTCTCTCTCTCTCTCTCTCTGTGTGTTTCCATAAAGAAATGTACTCCCATAATATACATCTTTCTTACAATACAACATTACAATACAAAAAGCGTACTGGTAGTAGTAATTTATACTTTTCAAAGTGATTCCTGTATAGTATGTGGTATTTAAATGTAAATACTAAAACACAACAATAGACTAACATAATGTATAATATATTTGTCATTACATACCTTTTAAGGTTCTCGAGAGCCTTTAAAAATTTGACTTGGTCCTTCATAGTTCGGAAGATCTTTCCAATCATATGTTCTGTCAGACCTAAAAGAGTCTCACCATCTATTTCTTCACCTAATGAACAAAAAAACATACAATTAATCAGAAAAATAAGCACCAATGTTAACCTGCCATTGTAATTAATATCACAGTTTTAAATGCAAGCAGTACCTTATACACAGTATGATGAGGTGCAATATATAAACATCCATCATTGTCTTCATAAGCATCTAGTGCATGGTAGTCAACTTCATTGCCAGGTGTTAATGTACACCACTCATGCAAAGCCTCTATTTTGAAGGCATGAAGGTGAGAATTAAATTCCAGAGCAAAATACAGTTTCCCACACAAAATCCATGTACACCTAAACTGAATGATATGCAAGATTTTGAAAAAAATGGGTAAATCCTCATGGACTACATCGACAATGAAGTAATCCTTGACTTCGTATTTCACGTGATCCACAGTTAGTTTCTTTACTTTCAGTATGGTTTCATCAGCTTCAAGTTCACTGGCTTGAATATTGCATTTTTCAAGAATAATGTCTTTCAAAGATGTAGATGATAGCTGAACAACACAAGACCCTTCTTGCTCATATGACTGATGCAAAGCATCTGCACAACAAAAATCCCAACACTGTCTTTGTTGATGTCTTTTTGCTAAAGTAAAGCAGATGTTCCGGAAGTTCCACACATTTCTTGCAAGCCGCTTAAAGTACTGGTGCTTTCCTTCAAAACGTAAGCACCAAAGTGATCAAAGTGGTCCAAATTCAGCTAGCAATCTGGGGTAGTGTACCAAGTAATGCAATTTTGGTATAAAATTACCAGGATACAGTCTATTAAATTCGCTGAGAAATTCTCAAATTAAAATCTGCAAATGTGAAAGTGACGACTTTTTCACAACAGGAGACATTACAAAGTCTACTATTTCACGCACCGGCGTAGATTTAGCTAGGGACGGTAGGGACATGTCCCTACCAATGTCAAGGGACCGTTGAATTGTCCCTACCAATAATTTTGATAAATCTTAAACGTCTTTTGTCAAGTCATTTTATCTGCTCCACAAAGGGTTAACTCTCTCAAGCCCCCCGCCCCTCCCCCTCGTTAGTCCTCCCTCCTCCAAAAAAAAACAAAACAAAAAAAAACGCTAATTTGATTGGCTTTGGCCCTTCCATACTGCATCACTGTAACACGGACTCAGTGCGTGGCTGACGTCAGGGACCAGCAGAGTGTGTTGTTTTCATTGAAGTGCGAAAGTGCACAAGGACTCGGGAGTGAAAGGTAAATCTCCGGGTTTAAAATAAAAAAAAAAAATTCTAGTCATTCTTAAACGGTGTACATTGTGCCACAATTTTCACATTTATTTTAAAAAATAAGAATAAATATAATCAGTTTAATTCGATGTTTGTGTTTGTTGGTTAATGCGTTGTCATATTATTTCAATCCTCCTTCCTCCCTTTGTAACTAACTTACTCCTTGCTTGATATTTTTGTATCGTGTGTGTAAAAAGCGAACACGAACATATGTATTTGATTGAATGGACAGTGTGACTATCCAGGCGGCTAAATAAATGCACTATATTATATAGGCAGTAATAAAAAATATATAAAAAGTCAAATTAATGGTGGGGGGGGGGGGGGGGGGACAACGACAGATATACAAATAAATTTCAGTGTGGCGTGAGTAAAAAAAAGGTTGAGAACCGCTGGTTTAGGCTGGACTCTGGAAAGACGCTCATCTGAAGTTGCCGCTTGCCGGTCAGGCTGATATGAGTGTGAGCCACTGACTGAATGAAAGCCAGGTGCCGCGGCTGAAGGTATTGTCAGCTCGTCAGCAACATAGTTTGAGAGAATAAAGCTACCTACCTACCTACCTATTACGTTAGCGACCCATTGCTAGCTGCTAACCCAACGTCCTTGGTGGCTAGCTAGCTTGTTTCACAGCTAAATCATTATGTGTGTGTGTGTGTGTGAGAGAGAGAGAGAGAGAGAGAGAGAGAGAGAGAGAGAGAGAGAGAGAGAGGTATTTTCACTAGTTTAATTCCTGAAAATGAGGACTGGGAATGTATGGTTTTAAACTTCTGTGTAGAAAATTAATATGGCTGTTATATTATAAGGCTCTGTTTAAATATCAAGTCTTTAGATATTTTCAGGTGATTAAAATTATGAAATATTGTTTTTTTTGTTGTTTTTTGTATTTTCATAGAACAAAAGCAAATGAGCATATTGTTTCAGAGAAGGTGCTACCAGTAGAATGCAGAGAAGTGCCACAAACCTCAACAAGTGTTCATGTTTGGACCGCATGTTATACATTGCCTATATTTCCCCCAGTTGTACAGATGGCCCTTGATAGAAAGGACATTGGTTTCAAATCAAAAGACAAATCTGCCCTTCGTGCAGCTCTAATACAGACTCTGTTTGATGACCTCAGCAAATATACGCTGTAAGAACTGAGATTTCGGTGTTTGTTTTAGATACATAGGCAACCAATTTTAGAATAATTACATAACATAAAATAGCATATTCATTTTTAAAATGATTACTATTTTTTTTTTAAATCTATCATAACAGCAATATTTTATTCAAGAGAAAAAGTTTTATTAAATTCATTTTGATAATGCTTTTCAGCATGTTTTTTTTGTAAATTAAAGCAATTGTAAAATGCAACTGTATTTCATGACATTATTTCTCAAATATATATTTTTCTTACAATTCACTTACAATTCATATGCCTATATTATTTTCTAATCTGTATATTTAGGTATCCAGACCACATAATGTACAGTACTGTGCTAAGTACTTTGTGCTGTAAGTACAGATTTCTAAGGGATGACAGCCAAACTGGATATGTGAGTATACATTTGGTAGTTATATTCATAAAAGAAATAGTCGAATAAACATTAATTTTTCAAAATTATGCAGCGTTAAATATATTTTTACTAGTTGATATGTATTTTTTATAGCCAGATAATGACATAGGTTTAACTTTCTATCATTGTTTCAGGCTACTCTACTTGAAATACTGAGAAATAAATTCAAAAAAGAGAGAAAGACACTTATTTCAGTGGAGACTGTATAAGACATGAAAAAAAAGTTTGGTGCTGTGGGTCGAGGAAGGAAGCGTGCACCAGAGCAACAGCAACCGCTCATGAAAAAGAGAAGAGAATCTGTAAGCCTAACTCTTGGATCTGCATTGACAGAAATAGATTGAAATAGAATTACATACTTTATATATGTACATACATGCGATTGTGTAGTTTATTAGCTAATTGGCTTTCATGGAGAGTACTTGATCTTTAGCATTTTTCCAGAGTAAAGAAAAGCACAGAGAATACATGCAGTAAATGCCTGATCATAAGTATTGAATTACTTAACGTTATGATACATATTGCAGATGCAAAGTGAGGAGTTCCCAGGAGAAGACGAGCATAGTATTGCCAAACACTTGGACTCCATAAGAAAAGAAATAACGAAATTGAGGCCGAACATTGAAGCCATATGTGACAGCATGAATAGAACTGTACACACTCGGGAAAGAATGATGGAGAAGAAGTCCACTGAAGAAGTCCTTGGTCTGTTTCCATTCCTAAAGCATCCTAAACTGGTAGGTACTAGTTTTTATTCTACTATGGTGATTGATGAGAAATTAATATTTTTAGTTATAAGCATGTATAATCACTTTAATTAGTCCTCCTAGGTGACCTTTCTGCATCAGCAATCCACCTGCTCCAGCTTTTACAAAACTCCACTGCTCCTGGTTTTTCCCATGCAACTTCTTTCTGCTCGCATTCAGTTTAGTTTGATTTTGTTTTATTTATTGATTTTTTTAACTACTACATTATTTGTAAGTATTCAACTCTTTTTTACAGCTGTGTATATCGCCTTGGATAAAGGCATATGATAAATAAATAAATATAATAATAACTTTAGCATCTGTATTTTAGCTGTTGCACGAAGTAGAACTACGTTTTGGAGTAAACTTGGAACGGAACCTAATGAGTGGCCTATCCAGAATGGTAGATGCTATTTTCAGACTTTCTAGTGGGCATCTTCTAACTACTGTGATGTCCTACATTGAAGATGCTTCAGATAAGACACAGGGAAATGGTAATGTATAAGAAATATTTATTGTACATCAAATTGTTTTGACCTATCTCAGAATAGGATCTATAAATAACTATTAAACAGAAAATGATGCAACTTCATTTCATACACTTGGAGCATAATATTTCATGGGGAAGATAGCTGGTATTTAACTCTCACAGGGGCATAAAAACCAATGCGAAAAACCTGCATGAACAGATTTTTAGAAACTTTGTTGATACTGTTCTTAACATTTTTTTGCTCCAATCCACAATAACGTTTGTATCAGTGGTGGTCAGTCCTGGTCCTGGAGAGCTACAGTCGTGTGTGTGTTTTTTTTAGGTACCTTTAAATCATTTAAACTATTCTTTATCTGTGCAGTTTAGCAAATAATGAATTCATGAATGTAACTGAGAGCACTGGTGGAATGCAAAGCCAAAGATCCTGTACCTCTCAGACCAGGGTTGCTCAACATTCTTCTGTTTGCTTTGTACTTTGTATATGATCTGATACCCTATTTGTAGGACTGAGAATGAATGCTGCATTGTTGCTGTTGCCAGCTTTGTTTCGAGAGAGGGAAAATCTGTTTGTTGTTGACCAAGTAAGTTAATTGAGCTCTACTTTTTAAATGTAGCTTAACTGAATTGATGTTTTCAATGTTAAATACAAAGTCAAATTATCATTTAGAGATATCTCAAAATGAGTTTGAGATATCTCCAAATTAATTCCTGATATCTGTAAACCATTTTGAGATATCTTAAAATATGTTAAGATATCTCTAATTATTTCAAAATATTTTAAGATATATTCAACTGATTTAAGGATATTTTGAAATATTTAAAGATATCTGTTAAATATTTAAAGGTATCTCTTAATTTGGCTTGCCATAAATGTGTACTTAATGAATTATGAGGGAGACTTGTAGGCAATTAACAGGAGTTTAAGCAGTTCCTCGCTGTTTTAAGTGAGATCCGACAGTTAAAATGTTTTTAAAGGGAGGAATATTACGAAATCCCTTTAAAGTAGCCGCAGCCCCACCACACGAGCCGCCACTGCTTGTAGGTATGGTGAGATGCTGCTGAAGTACAATTTCACATAATTTATTGTTGAATAAAGTTATTAATTATTATTTTAAAATCTATACAGGTACCACCATCACCTACGCCAACTATCGTTTTCAAGGGAACAACAAGCCCATTGGCAGCAGATGACATCTCTGTTTGTGTTGATGGAATTGAGATACTCAGTGATTATCCAGGAATGGATATCACCCTTGCTGTTGAATGTATTTTTTCTCTTTATTTTTCCTTGGGCATTGAGTATCCTAAAGCTCTAAAAAATTGTCTGACTTTCATGGAAAGGTACTTCATGAAGCTGAGTATCTCTGACAAAGTACCTTTGCCAGTGTTAAAGATGTACAGTCAAATAACTGCACTTTTACTTGGGGAATAATTATATTGATCTGATGGAATGCCATTTTAACATTTAATCTGAAATTAAATGAATTTATTGTGAAAACTATTTAATTTGATTACAAAAACAAAATATTTGATATAAAAATGTAATTGTACATATAAAAAAAGTATTTATTTTAAATGTAAATGGCTGATTAGAAAATTAATTGTTTATAACAAATGTAAATTGTTTTTAATAGAAGTTTTGATCTAAAAAAACTAATAAACATTCAGTCTTAATTTATAGATATCATAAACTCATAATAAGCTCTGATCTAAATACTGTACTGTAGCTCTTCTAATTTGTGCCACCAAAAAATGAATAAGAAAAAAGAAACCCACGTTCATCAGTTTCAATATACATTTTATCTCAGCTTTTTCAAGGTCTATTACATGTTCTTGAAAATGTATTTTGTGTAAGTTTCAGGAAAATCTGTGGGATGCATAGATTTATTTTCCAGTTTGCTGCGAGACCCTTTTTTTCACTGTGTAAATAATATGGTTTAATTATTAAAAACACACAGGTTGAATAAAACGGTGTAAAACTGTATATAACTAAACCTGAAACTACTCTAATGGTTTAACCTGTAAAAACAATAAATTGTTATATAAATGTTTAATAAATAAATTGTTGGCATCCTGAATTGAGTGATTTATCAAAGCACTTACACTTCTGAGGTTGGGGGATTCTAAAGGATGTGAAGAGCTCTTAACGGTATACATTTGTTTTTTCTCAGATGAACCAAACAACCCTCCATAGAATGTTAATTGTAAGGTTCAATAGTGTAACTCTTATGGTTCTCTATTAAACCTCAATAGAAGGTTCTTCAGAGGAACCAATATGGTTCTGTATTATACCATTAATATAAGAACCATGGTGGTTATTTATTAAACCTCTAATGCAGGGTTCTTCCAAAGAACCATTTTAAAAGGTTCCATATAGCACTTCAAAATGGTTCCAAATCTATACCAGCAGATAGAACCTTTTAGGTTTCTATATTGTACCCTTTTTTCTAAGAGTGTACTGCATAAAAAAACGAGTGTGTTGTCGTGGCAGTTGGTGATCAAAGAAATAAAACAAAATAAAATCAATAAATAATAATGTCATAGACTTAAAGTCATACCTTTGAAGTCATAATGCATTGAAAGTGTTATTAGGGAATGTTGTGCTGTGTTTTCAAGCGCTTCAATGTGACAGCGGGTGCGTTCACGGAGATCAAGAGCAGCCGGAGATGAAGAGCAGCCGCCGCAGGGGAGGGATACCATGGTAAATAGGTTACCTGTTTACCATGGTATCTCTCCCCTGGGTGCGTTGTGTTTTGGTGAGCAGGAAAGCAGCGGGCGGGATGGCCAGCTTGTCCTGCTGCTCCAACACAAGCTACCTTAAGAGCCGGTACGATGCGGTCAATGGGTGAAGTTCGTCAGGAGTACTGCATAAAAAAAAAAAACGAGTGTGTTGTCGTGGCAGTTGGTGATCAAAGAAATAAAACAAAATAAAATCAATAAATAATAATGTCATAGACTTAAAGTCATACCTTTGAAGTCATAATGCATTGCAAGTGTTATTAGGTAATGTTGTGCTGTGTTTTCAAGCGCTTCAATGTGACAGCGGGTGCGTTCACGGAGATCAAGAGCAGCCGGAGATCAAGAGCAGCCGCCGCAGGGGAGGGATACCATGGTAAATAGGTTACCTATTTACCATGGTATCTCTCCCCTGGGTGCGTTGTGTTTTGGTGAGCAGGAAAGCAGCGGGCGGGATGGCGAGCTTGTCCTGCTGCTCCAACACAAGCTACCTTAAGAGCCGGTACGATGCGGTCAATGGGTGAAGTTCGTCAGGAGTACTGCATAAAAAAAAAACGAGTGTGTTGTCGTGGCAGTTGGTGATCAAAGAAATAAAACAAAATAAAATCAATAAATAATAATGTCATAGACTTAAAGTCATACCTTTGAAGTCATAATGCATTGCAAGTGTTATTAGGTAATGTTGTGCTGTGTTTTCAAGCGCTTCAATGTGACAGCGGGTGCGTTCACGGAGATCAAGAGCAGCCGGAGATCAAGAGCAGCCGCCGCAGGGGAGGGATACCATGGTAAATAGGTTACCTATTTACCATGGTATCTCTCTCCTGGGTGCGTTGTGTTTTGGTGAGCAGGAAAGCAGCGGGCGGGATGGCGAGCTTGTCCTGCTGCTCCAACACAAGCTACCTTAAGAGCCCGTACGATGCGGTCAATGGGTGAAGTTCGTCAGGAGTACTGCATAAAAAAAAAAAACGAGTGTGTTGTCGTGGCAGTTGGTGATCAAAGAAATAAAACAAAATAAAATCAATAAATAATAATGTCATAGACTTAAAGTCATACCTTTGAAGTCATAATGCATTGCAAGTGTTATTAGGGAATGTTGTGCTGTGTTTTCAAGCGCTTCAATGTGACAGCAGGTGCGTTCACGGAGATCAAGAGCAGCCGGAGATCAAGAGCAGCCGCCGCAGGGGAGGGATACCATGGTAAATAGGTTACCTATTTACCATGGTATCTCTCCCCTGGGTGCGTTGTGTTTTGGTGAGCAGGAAAGCAGCGGGCGGGATGGCGAGCTTGTCCTGCTGCTCCAACACAAGCTACTTTAAGAGCCCGTACGATGCGGTCAATGGGTGAAGTTCGTCAGGAGTACTGCATAAAAAAAAAAAAACGAGTGTGTTGTCTTGGCAGTTGGTGATCAAAGAAATAAAACAAAATAAAATCAATAAATAATAATGTCATAGACTTAAAGTCATACCTTTGAAGTCATAATGCATTGCAAGTGTTATTAGGGAATGTTGTGCTGTGTTTTCAAGCGCTTCAATGTGACAGCGGGTGCGTTCACGGAGATCAAGAGCAGCCGGAGATGAAGAGCAGCCGCCGCAGGGGAGGGATACCATGGTAAATAGGTTACCTATTTACCATGGTATCTCTCCCCTGGGTGCGTTGTGTTTTGGTGAGCAGGAAAGCAGCGGGCGGGATGGCGAGCTTGTCCTGCTGCTCCAACACAAGCTACCTTAAGAGCCGGTACTATGATGTCAATTGGTGAAGTTCGTCAGGAGTACTGCATAAAAAAAAAAACGAGTGTGTTGTCGTGGCAGTTGGTGAGCAAAGAAATAAAACAAAATAAAATCAATAAATAATAATGTCATAGACTTAAAGTCATACCTTTGAAGTCATAATGCATTGCAAGTGTTATTAGGGAATGTTGTGCTGTGTTTTCAAGCGCTTCAATGTGACAGCGGGTGCGTTCACGGAGATCAAGAGCAGCCGGTGATCAAGAGCAGCCGCCGCAGGGGAGGGATACCATGGTAAATAGGTTACCTATTTACCATGGTATCTCTCCCCTGGGTGCGTTGTGTTTTGGTGAGCAGGAAAGCAGCGGGCGGGATGGCGAGCTTGTCCTGCTGCTCCAACACAAGCTACCTTAAGAGCCGGTACGATGCGGTCAATGGGTGAAGTTCGTCAGGAGTACTGCATAAAAAAAAAAAAAACGAGTGTGTTGTCGTGGCAGTTGGTGATCAAAGAAATAAAACAAAATAAAATCAATAAATAATAATGTCATAGACTTAAAGTCATACCTTTGAAGTCATAATGCATTGCAAGTGTTATTAGGGAATGTTGTGCTGTGTTTTCAAGCGCTTCAATGTGACAGCGGGTGCGTTCACGGAGATCAAGAGCAGCCGGAGATCAAGAGCAGCCGCCGCAGGGGAGGGATACCATGGTAAATAGGTTACCTATTTACCATGGTATCTCTCCCCTGGGTGCGTTGTGTTTTGGTGAGCAGGAAAGCAGCGGGCGGGATGGCGAGCTTGTCCTGCTGCTCCAACACAAGCTACTTTAAGAGCCGGTATGATGCGGTCAATGGGTGAAGTTCGTCAGGAGTACTGCATAAAAAAAAAAAAACGAGTGTGTTGTCGTGGCAGTTGGTGATCAAAGAAATAAAACAAAATAAAATCAATAAATAATAATGTCATAGACTTAAAGTCATACCTTTGAAGTCATAATGCATTGCAAGTGTTATTAGGGAATGTTGTGCTGTGTTTTCAAGCGCTTCAATGTGACAGCGGGTGCGTTCACGGAGATCAAGAGCAGCCGGAGATGAAGAGCAGCCGCCGCAGGGGAGGGATACCATGGTAAATAGGTTACCTATTTACCATGGTATCTCTCCCCTGGGTGCGTTGTGTTTTGGTGAGCAGGAAAGCAGCGGGCGGGATGGCGAGCTTGTCCTGCTGCTCCAACACAAGCTACCTTAAGAGCCGGTATACCGCTAGCTACCATAGACACCTAGATACGAATGCATAGTAGTATACTGGCCAAGGGCGTTGGTTTTGCCCAGAGCCGTAACTAAGCTTTTAGCTACCGGGGCATGCAAATATATATATATATTATTGTTATTTTTTTTCTTTTTTCTTTTTTTTTTTTGGATGTTAGGAGTTAGGATGGTATTTACTCGCGCATAGGTTTGAATGTTATTTCCGAATCTCTCCTTTAACATGTCTGAAGGGGACACTGTATTACTTAAAACGTGAATTAACGTCTTAAATCGTGTTAAAAGTGAGCAGTTACCTTGGGATTACACACCAGGTTCAGACTCAATGATTGGACTTATGTATCCGCAGGCGACCTGAGACTCACCGTTTCAACGGTGTCAGGAGTGCTCAACAGAAAAGAATGCATAGAGAAAAATATTGTATTCTGGCCAAGGGCTTTGGTTTTGCCCAGAGCCGTAACTAAGCTTTTAGCTACCTGTGTATGCAAATATATATATATATATATATATATATATATATATATATATATATATATATATATATATATATATATATTGCATGCACCTCTGGGATGAAGGAACCGGAGGTCGATGGAAAGACTCCATATCGGAGCTACCGGGGCATGCAATTATATATATATATATATATATATATATATATATATATATATATATATATATATATATATAAATTATTAATATATATATATATATATATATTATATATATATTATTATTATTATTATAATAATAATATTATTATTATATATATATATATTATTAATATATATATATATATTAATTAAAGATATTTTTTTTCTTTTTTCTTTTTTTTTTTGGATGTTAGGAGTTAGGATGGTATTTACTCGCGCATAGGTTTGAATGTTATTTCCGAATCTCTCCTTTAACATGTCTGAAGGGGACACTGTATTACTTAAAACGTGAATTAACGTCTTAAATCGTGTTAAAAGTGAGCAGTTACCTGGGATTACACACCAGGTTCAGACGCAATGATTGGACTTATGTATCCGCAGGCGACCTGAGACTCACCGTTTCAACGGTGTCAGTAGTGCTCAATTTTGTAGGGGGGCGGAGTCACGGTCGCTAGTGGGGTTCGGGGGCATGCCCCCCCGGGAAGAAATTTTTTAGTAGACAGCTATTAAATGGTAACTTCTGGTGGCTTGAAATGAATGCTGGACATGATTCGAGGACAGTTTGATTGACATGAAGTTGGCTGGTATACACTTAAAACACTATGATAAAGTGTCCCTCCTGGAAGCTGGTTTGACATCCCTGCTGTAGAATTACTAATAACCTGAATTATAACCTATCCCAGCCTTACTGTAAGCTACCAATACCCCTGGCGCTACAAGCATGAGCACATGCACGCTCACGTGCTCTGCCTGCCACTCCTGTGTCTGTGCTGCTGCTCGTAACTGGGTGCATTGCTTCATTCACCTGATAAAATAATAAATTGATGCATGCCATATAGAGAGAAAATATATGGCTATGCTAACTTTATTTGCTGAGTATTACTATACAGCATTAGCCTACTATTATATCACAATGTGCCTCAAACAATAATATATCTCAAAACTGAGTCTAACACTTTCACTGTTATAATCACTAAGCCATTACAGACCCCACCTGCGACCCTGTTGCTCCACCTGCCTCTGTACTGCTTTTACCAGGCTGCACTGCTTCACTCGCCTGATAAAATGATAAATTGATGCATGCTGTTTAGAGAGAAAGTATGACTCTGCTAACGATAGGTTGCGGATGCAACCCCGGTTCCCTGAAAGAGAAAATAACCATCAAGGTATGGGATATTGCCGTCAGGCAGTAGCGATTGGCTGAGCTTTTATAGCAAAGCTGCCGATAGGCCTCTGCGCGAGCTGCCACGTAAGCCCGCCCCCTTGGGAGCTTACTATACGCAGCGCGCAGAGACTCACTTCCTCTTTTGCTCTTCAGGCCGTGAAGGCTTCTGAAGCGACCACGCGGCTTGATGGTTATTTTCTCTTTCAGGGAACCGGGGTTGCATCCGCAACCTATCGTTCCCTTTCAAGTCGAAAATAACCATCAAGGTATGGGAACAGTGTACCCAAGCCGTCGCGAGGGAGGATTCTCGGCAGTAGGACAGACTTACGTCATAACGCAACTGCGTAGGCAGTACATCTAGGCATATGCGGAGCTGCACCTCAGCGTCTATGCTCGTAATGACACCTGTCTTAAAGGTGGAACAGTCAACACCATGCTATCAACCACTCTATATGTCCGCATCCTGAGGCGTCATAGAGTGCAAAACAGATGCTCCAAAAAGTGGAGCAGAGGAATCCAGTACATTTAACCTGTAAAACCTCATGAAAGTATGCGGCGTAGCCCAACTGGCTGCCGCGCAAATATCAGACACCGGCACCCCTCGAAAGAGGGCCCAGGATGTCGCCATACCCCTGGTAGAATGCGCCTTCAACTGCCCTGGTGGTGGAAGGCCTGCAGATTCATACGCTAATCTAATAGCATCCACTATCCAGTGGGAAAGGCGCTGTTTAGACAGCGGCTGACCCAAAGATCTAGAACCATGGCATATGAACAACTGTTCTGTCTGCCTCACAGTCCTTGTACGGTCAATATAACACCTCAATGCCCTCACGGGGCAGAGCATGTGTAACCGCTCTTCCTCTGGGGAAGAAAAAGGAGGAGGATGGAACGCCATCAACTCGACTGACTGGTTCATGTGGAACGGGGATATAACCTTTGGTAAAAAGGCCGGATTAGGGCGCATGGAGACCTTAGAACCGTCTCCTGCAAAACGAGTACAAGAAGGATGCACTGAAAGTGCATGTAACTCGCTCACGCGTTTTGCTGATACCACAGCCAGCAAAAATGCAGTCTTAATAGATATGAGCTTCATATCCACGCTGTGGAGAGGCTCAAACGGTGCCTTGGTAAGGGCTTCTAGCACCACATCAAGGCTCCACGACGGTAAACTGGTCGTTCTTGGAGGCCGCAAGCGTCTTGCGCCTTTCAGAAACTGAGATGCCAAAAAATGGCAACCAGGTGATAAACCGTCAATGCGTACATGACAAGCCGAAATGGCGGCTAAATACACTTTAAGTGTAGAAGGAGATTTCCCTTCATCCAGCAGTTTCTGCAGAAACTGCAATATTACTGCCATAGGACAGGAGACTGGGTCATGGCTCTCAGCCAGACACCAACTCTGAAACAACTGCCACTTATATGCATACTGCGACCTAGTAGAGGGCGCTCTCGCACTCTGGATGGTCGATATAACTGCAGTCGAAAGCCCTAAGGCTGACAGGCGCTCCCGCTCAGGGGCCAAGCCCACAACTGCATGAGTTTGGGGTTCGGATGCCAAAGCTCTCCTTGAGCTTGGGACAACAAGTCCGCTCGCAGAGGGAGCTCCCTCGGGCGACCGTGCAGTAATTGCACTAGACTCGGGAACCATATTCTCCGAGGCCACCGAGGAGCGATCAGAATCACTGTCGCTCGCTCTACCCTGACCTTCTCCAAGAAGGCGGGGAGCATCGGAATCGGTGGAAAGGCATACAGGAGCCCTGGCGGCCATTCGTGAGCCAGTGCATCCACCCCCAGGGGGCTGTTGAGGTCCTTCACCGAGAACCATAGGGGACAGTGCGTGGTCTCTCGCGAAGCGAAGAGATCGACCTGCGCTGTGCCGAACCATTCCCAGATGCGCTCCACCACTTGAGGGTGGAGACGCCATTCGCCCGCAAGAGGACCTCCTCTGGACAGGAGATCCGCTGCGTAATTGACTCTGCCCGGCAGATGAACTGCACGCAGAGAGGCTAAACGCGGTTGAGCCCAGAGCAACAGCCGCGTTACCATCTGGTGAAGACTGGGGGACCGCAATCCGCCCTGGCGATTGATATACGCCACTACTGTGGTGTTGTCTGACCGCACTAACACGTGCTTGTCTAGAAGCACTGGCAAGAAGTGCCGGAGGGCGAGGTCCACCACTCTGAGCTCCAGAGCGTTGATGTGGGCTGACCTCCAGGGTCCTGACCACACTCCACGGGTCCCTGTCCCGTTCCAGACTGCTCCCCAACCGTGGTTGGAAGCGTCGGTCGTGATGACCTGCCTTCTGAAAATGGGACCCAAGCGTACGCCTTGGCGGAGGTTTGACGGAACTCTCCACCAGCGTAGCGCTTCCCAGCAGGCTTGGGATACCCTTAGCCTGTGGTGTTTGTCTCTCTGCGGATGCAACGCGAAGGCATTGAACCAGGCCTGCAGAGGTCTCTGGTGTAGTAAGCCCAAAGGAAGGGCTTGTGAGGCGGCAGCCATCAACCCCAGCATGCGCTGACACAGCTCCATGCTGACTGTTTGTCTCAACCTGAATAGGGAAAGACACCGCTCTATTGAGGCAACTCTTTGTGTCGACAGGGTCGCTGCCATGGACACTGAGTCCAGATGCAGACCCAAGAATTCGGTCTGTTGGCTCGGCACTAGGCGGCTCTTTTCTGAATTGATCTTCAGACCTAGCCGCCGAAGATGGTCTGTAACCATCACTGTGTGCTGTGCCACCTGCTCCTTCGACTGCGCGCAGACGAGCCAGTCGTCCAGATAATTCAGCAGTCGGACACCTTGAGCCCGCAAGGGAGCTAGAATGGCATCCATACATTTCGAAAAGGTTCGAGGAGCTAGTGACAGGCCGAATGGAAGGACACAAAACTCGTATACCCTGCTCTGGAATGCGAAACGCAGATACTTCCTGTGACCCGGGCAGATGGGAACGTGAAAGTACGCATCTGTCAGGTCCACGGTGGTGAACCAGTCGCCGTGTCGGACTGACTGGATGATGTGCCTGTGCGTAAGCATCCTGAACGATAACACCCGCAGGTATTTGTTCAGTACTCGCAGATCTAAAATAGGACGGAGCCCGCCGTCCTTCTTGGGCACCAGGAAGTATTTGGAATAGAACCCCTGGTCGATCAGAGCAGGGTCTACTTGTTGAATGGCACGCTTGCTGAGCAATGCTTGTATTTCCACATTCAGAGCTGAGGACTGAACCGAGTCCTTCACTGCAGTTACGACCACTCCCCGAAAGGGGGGAGGTTTTAACTGGAACTGAAGGGTGTACCCGGTGGATATAGTTTTGTGCACCCAGATGTCGTTGGTGCATTGTTGCCAGAACTGGAGCTGGGAGACAGTGTAGGGGAGGGTTAACAGCTGCCTGGTGTTCTCAGGGCTGTTTGGGCTGGGCTCGTTCGCGAGGGGCCTGGCCAGAGCCCCGAGGGCGTGGCTTGGCACCACCTCTAGGGCGCCACCCTCCGCGCTGCGGTCTTGAAAAAGGAGGTTGACCGCGCGCTGCTGTGCTTGAGGGAGAGGTCTTAGTACCCCCTGGCCGTGGCTGGTGCTGCGGTGGTGCCCTGCGCCACTGATGTTCCTGAGGCCGCTTCGGCTGGAACGACGGTTTTGGCCACATTTTCGCCATTTGCTGTGACGCCTCCCGCGCCTTGGCGGAGCGTTGCAGCATCTCCTCCACCGCTGGACCAAATGTGTGTCCCGGTGTAATTGGGGCATCCAGCAACGGGGCCTTATCAGGTTCCTGCACTCTCGCCTGCGAGAGCCAGAGCTGCCTTCTGGCCACCACCAGAGACGCGATGCTCCTGCCCTGAGCCCGCGCGTTGAGCTGGGCCAGCTTCACCAGCAGTTGACTGACGGTCCCCAACTCGCTTCTGAGGGCCGCCGAAGGGCACTCAGGCAGGTCTTTGATTAGTGCTGCTTGGTAGACCGTCAGCAAGCTGGCCACATTAGAGAGCTTGACCGCCTCTGTGGCCGCAGCGTACCCCTTCTTGAGGTGTACCTCAGTGGTCCTGCACTGCTTATTGGGGCATGCAGGATCTTTCGTCAGCCCCGATAATGTTGGCGTCTTCACCAACGCGGCGAACGCAGCGTCCACAGGTGGGAAGGACGCCAACCCAGCCTCACTTGCCCCTTGCATGTTAAAGGCCGAGGCCTTGCGAGAAGTCGCCGGGGCAGAGGCCGGAGCCCCCCAGGTGGACTGTACCTCCTTAATAAAGTCTGGGAATGCCGGAAGCATCCTGGACTGACTGGACTGGGCTGAAGGCGACTCAAACAAGGAGCGCCGAGGTGGTTCCGCCATCGGCCACTCGACGCCCAAGTGGCGGGTTGCTCTGTCCACCACAGACCACGTAGGGTCATTGGTGTCCTGCACGTGGAGCTCGTCCTCAGAGTGCTGGGAGGCTACCTCAGCCTCTGTACTGTCCCCCTCTAGGATGTCAGATGCGTCTCTAGACAGCGCATCGATATCCCACTCCCCTTGAGACTGCACTGGAGGAGCGACGACCGGTGCAGGTTGTGGAGGGGCCACTGGCTGACTAGCAATGGGCCCAGTCGGTTGTCCTGGGACTGGAGGCACCACATTTGCTAGGGACATGAGGATGGACTGCTGCCCCATCATAACCTCCATGAATTGAGACATTTTGGAGGTTAGCTCTGCCACCCCCGACCTGTCTCTGTATCGCCTGTCCCGACGAGGGGAACGAGAGCGTGCTCTCCGTCGAGGCGATCTGGAGTGCGACCTAGACTCCCGACGGGGGCGTACCCTACGAGGGGAGGGGCTGCGCTCCCGAGCGCGTCTGGTGGGGGACCTCTGACCAGCCGTTAGCTGGGAGGACGGGCTCCTGGAGAGCTGCAGCCGCCCTGGCGGCGTCGCCGTAGATGACGGCGGGGCAGAAATGGTGTGGGACGATCCAGTGGAAGGAGAGCGCCCACCCACTGCTTTCTTCGCCCTTTGGCGGAGGGTGCGTGTCTGGAAACCAGCACAAAGATGGCAAAAAGCCCTATCCGCCAACGCGGATGCGGCGTGCTCTGGCCCCAGACACGCCACACAGTCCTCATGGGGATCGCTCGCTGGCAATTTTGCCTGGCAGGTGACGCAACGGTGGAACCCGGACATGGTTGCCGAAGCGTGGACGTGCACTGATGGTAAAGGCGTCGATGCGCCAAGCGTCGAGCGCCGAAGCGTCGAGCGTTGAGGTGTGTGCACCGAGCGTCAAGGCGTCGAAGCGCCAAGCGTCGAGGTGCGTGCACCGAGCGAGCGCCGAAGTGCGTGCACCGAGCGTCGAGGTGCGTGCACCGAGCGTCAAGGCGTCGAAGCGCCGAGCGTCGAGGTGCGTGCACCGAGCGTCGAGCGTCGAGGTGCGTGCACCGAGCGTCGAGCGTCGAGCGTCGAGGTGCGTGCACCGAGCGTCGACGCGTCGAAGCGCCGAGCGTCGAGGTGCGTGCACCGAGCGTCAAGGCGTCGATGCGCCGCGCGTCGAGCGCCGAAGCGTCGAGCGTCGAGGTGCGTGCACCGAGCGTCGAGCGTCGAGGTGCGTGCACCGAGCGTCGAGCGCCGAAGCGTCGAGCGTCGAGGTGCGTGCACCGAGCGTCGAGGCGTCGACGCGCCGAGCGTCGAAGCGTCGAGCGTCGAGGTGCGTGCACCGAGCGTCGAGCGCCGAAGCGTCGAGCGTCGAGGTGCGTGCACCGAGCGTCGATGCGCTGAAGTCCCCAAGCGCAGACGCGCTAGCACCAAGCGCTGATGCGCTGCACAAAGCGCCGAAGAGCTGCACCAAGTGGCAAAGTGCCGACACCAAGCGCCTAAGCGCAGCACGCCGGAGCGTGCTGGTGGTGATTAAGTGACTGGGACACAGTATATGTGGGCACAGTACAACTACCACGCGTTTTTTTTTTTTTTTTTCACCGCAGGCAGTACGTGGGAGACAGCAGAGCAGGCTCCACACACACGCGGTCTAGCCAAGGCAAGACCGGGGCTGCAGACACGCGCGCGGCCAAGGCCAACGCAACGTGCGTCACAAATATATAAAAATACACACAGAAAAATATATATTTTAATACAACCCAAAACACAACACAATAATCAAAATTAATTAATAAAGGAAAGACGGGAGACCACGAGACAACGCGATGCAAGCAAAGCGTGAAGGAAATATATAAAATATATACAAATATACACAATATATAAAATCCTTAAATAATAATAACGACTCCGAAGAGTGTAACTGAAATAAACTCCGAGAAGGGGCAAAAACCAGCTTCTCAAGCTTTAAGCTTATTGAGTACAATCAGCTACGGGCTCTAATACCTACCGCTACCAATGCTGAAGACAAAAGAGGAAGTGAGTCTCTGCGCGCTGCGTATAGTAAGCTCCCAAGGGGGCGGGCTTACGTGGCAGCTCGCGCAGAGGCCTATCGGCAGCTTTGCTATAAAAGCTCAGCCAATCGCTACTGCCTGACGGCAATATCCCATACCTTGATGGTTATTTTCGACTTGAAAGGGAACTTCATTAGTAAATTATTTTTTCATTTGCTATGAGAATCATTATCAATTGTGTTTATTACTTTAATAACATCTTCCTACTTACACTTTGACTTTTTGTAAAAAAAAAACTTCCTTATGTCCATCTTTATTTTTTTGGTTGCTATTATGCTTTAGTCACCTAAAGCCAAATTGAAGTGATTAGCTAACGTTAGTTGAATGACGATATCAAAACATGCTCACGCACACTCTCTCTCTCTCTCTCTCTCTCTCTCTCTCTCTCTCACACACACACACACACACACACACACACACACACACACACATAATGATTTAGCTGTGAAACAAGCTAGCTAGCCACCAAGGACGTTGGGTTAGCAGCTAGCAATGGGTCGCTAACGTAATAGGTAGGTAGGTAGGTAGCTTTATTCTCTCAAACTATGTTGCTGACGAGCTGACAATACCTTCAGCCGCGGCACCTGGCTTTCATTCAGTCAGTGGCTCACACTCATCAGCCTGACCGGCAAGCGGCAACTTCAGATGAGCGTCTTTCCAGAGTCCAGCCTAAACCAGCGGTTCTCAACCTTTTTTTACTCACGCCGCACTGACATTTATTTGTATATCTGTCGTCTCCCCCCCCCCCCCCCCCCCCCCCCACCATTAATTTGACTTTTTATATATTTTTTATTACTGCCTATATAATATAGTGCATTTATTTAGCCGCCTGGATAGTCACACTGTCCATTCAATCAAATACATATGTTCGTGTTCGCTTTTTACACACACGATACAAAAATATTAAGCAAGGAGTAAGTTAGTTACAAAGGGAGGAAGGAGGATTGAAATAATATGACAACGCATTAACCAACAAACACAAACATCGAATTAAACTGATTATATTTATTCTTATTTTTTTAAATAAATGTGAAAATTGTGGCACAATGTACACCGTTTAAGAATGACTAGAATTTTTTTTTATTATTTTAAACCCGGAGATTTACCTTTCACTCCCGAGTCCTTGTGCACTTTCGCACTTCAATGAAAACAACACACTCTGCTGGTCCCTGACGTCAGCCACGCACTGAGTCCGTGTTACAGTGATGCAGTATGGAAGGGCCAAAGTCAATCAAATTAGCGTTTTTTTTTTGTTTTGTTTTTTTTGGAGGAGGGAGGACTAACGAGGGGGAGGGGCGGGGGGCTTGAGAGAGTTAACCCTTTGTGGAGCAGATAAAATGACTTGACAAAAGACGTTTAAGATTTATCAAAATTATTGGTAGGGACAATTCAACGGTCCCTTGACATTGGTAGGGACATGTCCCTACCATCCCTAGCTAAATCTACGCCGGTGCCGGAGGTCCATTATTATTATTATTATTTATTTCTTAGCAGACGCCCTTATCCAGGGCGACTTACAATCGTAAGCAAAAACATTTCAAGCGTTACAATACAAGTAATACAATAAGAGCAAGCAATACAATAACTTTTGTTCAAGTAAAGTACAAGTTTGACAAACCACAATTCAATAATACAGCAGGTAATAGTGATAGTTACATCAGGATGTGAGTAAATACAAAGTACTACAGGTTAAAAACTTGGCAGATTACAGTATTCTGAAGTACAGGATTAAATGCAGTAAAATAGGGGCTGATAAGAGCAAAATAAAGCACATTTACATGAAGGGTGATAGTGTCCCAGGATACAAACAGAGGAGTTCTACAGGTGCTCTTTGAAGAGGTGAGTCTTAAGGAGGCGCCGGAATGTGGTCAGGGACTGGGCAGTCCTGACATCTGTAGGAAGGTCATTCCACCACTGCGGAGCAAGGGTGGAGAAGGAGCGGGCTTTGGAGGCAGGGGAGCGTAGCGGTGGTAGAGCTAGTCTTCTAGTGCAGGCGGAGCGGAGAGGTCGAGTGGGGGTGTAGGGAGAGATGAGGGTCTGGAGGTAGCTGGGTGCAGACTAGTCAAGGCATCTGTCCATGCAATTTATATATAGGACAGTCTTAGGTCGCCTGCGGATACATTAGTCCAATCAATGCGTCTGAACCTGGTGTGTAATCCCAAGGTAACTGCTCACAGTTAACACGTTTTAATAGACAGATATATATATATATATATATATATATATATATATATATATATATATAGATATATATATATATATATATATATATATATATATATATATATATATATATATATATATATATATATATATATATATTTGCATGCCCCGGTAGCTAAATACTTAGTCACGGCGCTGGGCAAAACCAAAGCCCATGGCCAGTATACAATATTTTTCTGTATGCATTATTTTCTGTTGAGCACTACTGACACCGTTGAAACGGTGAGTCTTAGGTCGCCTGCAGATACATTAGTCCAATCAATGCGTCTGAACCTGGTGTGTAATCCCAAAGTAACTGCTCACAGTTAACACGTTTTAATACGTTAATTCACGTTTTAAGTAATACAGTGTCCCCTTCAGACATGTTAAAGGAGAAATTCGGAAATAACATACAAAACTATGCGCGAGTAAATACCATCCTAACTCCTAACATCCAAAAAAAAAAAAAAAGAAAAAAAAAGAACAATTATATATATAGCTACCTAGATTGTATTGAATTAACAAAACAAATAATAATAATTAACTGAGAGGTATTGGAAGAAAAAATACACCTATTTTGTTTATAACTTTTAGAATGTTTGTATGCTGTAGCTGCAATATTGAGTCTTTCCATCCACCTCCGGTTGCTTCATTCCGGAGCTCCATGCAATTTATATATATATATATATATATATATATATATATATATATATATATATATATATATATATATATATATATATATATATATATTGTAAAATAGCGGGTTATGAGAAACAGCAGGGAGGGGGTTAAAACCTCCCTGCGAGAGAATGTTCCTTTGTTTGTTTGTGTTGCTTTATTGTTTTGTTAATTGTTTAATTGTTTTATTGTTAATTGTCTTCCGCACCTGGGCGTTATTAGAAATTAAGCCCAGGTGCGGGAGTTTAAAAGGAGAACAAGCAGTCTGCTCGGGGCTGCTGAGTGGAAGGAGGCAATAGGTGCGCTGTCTCCGAGTAGCCAAGTAAGGGAAAAAGTAAGTGCTGTGTGAAACCAGTGTGTTTGTGAAGACGGGTAAACAGCTTAGCTGTCCCGCGTTAGTCAGGGTGTTTCCTGAAAGTCGAGTTAGTGCTCCAGAAGAGCTAGGTGTTATTTTGATTTGGTGTATTTTGTTTGTTTCCTGTTTATTAAAAAATTGCGCAAACGCGCTTAAAAAATCCATTTTTGTGTGCCGGGTCGATTCTTAAAGGGGCAACGAACCCAAGTGAGTGAGTTTCATTTACAATATATATATATATATATATATATATATATATATATATATATAGTTATTTTTTTCTTCTTTTTTTTTTTGGATGTTAGGAGTTAGGATGGTATTTACTCGCGCATAGTTTTGTATGTTATTTCCGAATTTCTCCTTTAACATGTCTGAAGGGGACACTGTATTACATAAAACGTGAATTAACGTATTAAAACGTGTGAACTGTGAGCAGTTACTTTGGGATTACACACCAGGTTCAGACGCATTGATTGGACTAATGTATCCGCAGGCGACCTAAGACTCACCGTTTCAACGGTGTCAGTAGTCCTCAACAGAAAAGAATGCATACAGAAAAAAATATTGTATACTGGCCATGGGCTTTGGTTTTGCCCAGAGCCGTAACTAAGCATTTAGCTACCAGGGCATGCAAATATATATATATATATATATATATAAAAAGATGATTTCCATTACACGAGAGTAGATGTTAAAACTTCATGCTGATTTGAACTCGGCTCTCGCCAAGATAAGCACCAACTAAGACGTAGCTTTACAGTAAACTAATGTGATCCATATGCGTCTCCATCCATTTACGTTTCCTTCCATATGATGATGTAGATATCCTTCTGTCTGGTGTTAATGGCTGAAGTGTAATGCTGGCTCCAGGGATCAGCTTATTTTGCCTCCCTGGCGCATCAGCACACACAACGGCTGCGATGCTGGCTCCGGGGATCAACCAAAGTGCGGCCTCCCCAGCGCATCAGCATGACAACCGTCTGGATTGAGCTAAGTAGGGTACATCTCTGGGGTTTTCAAGTGGGCACCTTCCATCCTCAGTGTTTCGTCGACTAGCCCACGACACCTCAAGAGGGCTCGACGGTGATTCTGGCGTCCCAGCATCACCCCCCTCCGTCCCCCACTCAACTCAGCCCAGCTTACTTACCTGTCCCCAGCCAGAATCTTTCCGTCTCAACCACAGCCAGTTGCTGCTCCTCTCTGCTGCTTCAGATAAGTTCTTCACTGTGCGACGCAACTCTTGGCCACTGAATCCGACGTCTCTGAGAAACCGGGTTGTAGAGTGTGCCACAAATCCTCGACAACCCACTTCCACTGGGTAAACCCGAACTCTCCATCCTCGCTGTTCCGCTTCAGTGGCTAGTTGAGCATACCGCAGTTTCTTCCTCTCATATGCCTCATCTACAGCGTCCTCCCATGGCACTGTTAACTCTACCAGGTGAACAAGGCGTGCTGATCCAGACCACAAGACAATATCTGGTCGAAGGTTAGTGGTGGCAATCTCAGGTGGAAAAATAAGCCGTTGACCAACATCTGCCAGCATATTCCAGTCTCTAGCAGCTTCCAGTTGTCCTGGGCGAGGATTGGTTTTAACACCTTTTCTTGGTGGTTGCTCTCCTGGGCGGAGGAATGTTGTCTTTTGTGTGTAATGTTTTGATGGAACAGGTGGCGACTTATTGGTCATGTTACGCTTGTCTTCCAATGCTAAGGCCAAACATCGCAGCACCTGGTCATGGCGCCAAGTAAACCGTCCTTGGCTAAGAGCCACCTTACATCCTGTCAAAATGTGCCTTAATGTTGCAGGTGATGAACACAAAGGACATGAGGGATCCTCTCCTACCCAGAGGTTTAGGTTCTGTGGTGATGGGAGAACATCATATGTTGACCTGATGAGGAAACTGATCCTGCTCTGTTCCATTGACCATAGGTCTTGCCAGCCAATCTTGCGTTGTTCCACACTCTCCCATCTCATCCATTCTCCCTGTTTGGCCTGGGAAATGGCCTTTATACACCTCATCCTCTCCTCCTGCTTTTGCACCTCGTTGACTACCAGCTTCCTTCTTTGAGCTGGGGCCGCCTTGTGCCATGTAGGAGGAGTTGAACTGAAACCAAGACCCCCTCTTCTATGCTGAACTTGCCCCATGATATCACCAATTCGAAGGGCAGTCTTTGCATCTTCCACAGCTTTCTTTGCCGCCCACTTTCTTCCAGTTTTCAACACAGGTGCTGCCTCCCTTACGCATTTATCGCGTGACTCTACTAATGTCATTTCCAGTCTGACCTTGGCGCACTTAAACTCCTCGGTTAGAGCAGAGACTGGTAGCTGCAGTATTCCTTTACCATAAAGTCCCACTCTGCTGAGGCAGCGTGGAACTCCCAACCATTTCCTGATGTATGAACTGATTAAAGCTTCCAGCTTCTCTACTGTTGTCAAAGAAACCTCGTACACAGTCAGTGGCCACAGCAACCTCGGCAGTAGACCAAACTGAAAGCACCAGAGTTTTAGTTAACCTGGTAGAGCGCAGCTGTCTATGCTCTTCAACCCTTCCACTGCTTGTTGTCTGACTTCTCCCACACGAACTGTGTCCTTTAGATCCCCGTCGTACCATCTCCCAAGACTCTTCACTGGCTTCTCAGACACTGTTGGTATTGCCTCACCATTAATGAAGAATGTTTTATCTACTACTTTGCCTTTAATTATAGAGATGCTCCTTGATTTAGTGGGCTTGAATTGCATTCGTGCCCATTCAATGTTATTGGTTAATTTGCCCAATAATCGATTAGTGCAGGCTACTGTTGTAGTCATGGTTGTCATGTCATCCATGTATGCTCGAATTGGTGGTAGTCGCATTCCAGAAGCCAAGCGCTCTCCTCCTACTACCCATTTTGATGCCCTAATGATTACTTCCATTGCCATGGTAAAAGCCAGTGGAGAAATGGTGCATCCTGCCATTATTCCAACCTCTAGGCATTGCCATGTAGTGCTGAATTCTGAAGTTGAAAAACTGAATTGCAAATCTCCAAAATAGGCTTTCACTAAATTTGTTATTGTCATCGGTACACTGAAAAAATCAAATGCTGCCCAAAGTAGTTCATGTGGCACTGAACCATATGCATTAGCCAAATCCAGGAATGTCACATGGAGCTCCTTCCTCTCCTTTTTAGCTGATTGAATTTGTTGCCAGATCACATTGATGTGTTCTAAGCAACCTGGGAAACCTGGAATGCCTGCTTTTTGTATTGAAGTGTCAATGAAGCAGTTCTTTAATAGGTAAGCTGACAATCTCTCAGCAATAATGCTGAAGAAAATCTTGCCTTCTACGTTTAATAGGGAAATGGGACGAAACTGACTGATGCTTGTAGAATCTTTTTTTTTAATTATAAAGACTCCACCTGCTCGGCGCCATGCTCTTGGTACAACCTGTTTTTCCCATGCCACTTTCATCAATTTCCACAGAATTCGTAGAACTCCTGAAGCACTCTTGTACACTCTGTACGGAACTCCATTAGGCCCTGGAGATGATGAAGCCCTTGCTTTTTTCACAGCTTGCTCTATTTCTTTCCACTTAGGTGCACAGTCCTCCATTTGGTATTCTGGTGGATTGATAGGTGGGATGTCTGACGGAATTGACATAGGCTCCTGCCTTTTTGAATCTGTATGTGTTTCCTCCAAATATCTCTCCAGCTCAACCTTAGATGCTTTTAGTGTGCCATTCTTCTCACTGGTGAATAACTTCTTTACAAATTTGAATGGGTCTTTATAAAAGTTAGCTCTCGCACGCTCCTTCTTTTTGTAGCGTTTCCGTAGGCGCTCAGCTCTGCGCAATGTTGCAAGCTTATCGTTTATGACCCTTTGTAAGAGATTGAGTCCCTCCTTCTGACTTTGTTCTGCTCTTCTCCATTGGTTCCTCAGCTGTCTCCTTTCTCTAACTAAGCGTTCAATCTCCTGCTGCCGTCTAGACTTTCCAGGAATAGTTTGTACTTTTTCCTTCCTTTTTCAACTCCAAACCTCTCACTTCCATATGCGTAGATGATGTCCCCAAATTTATCCAGCTTCTTTTCAACTGTTCCACCTAATCTTTCCAATGCAACGCAGAGATCTGTGTTTACTGTGTCCCATGCAGTTTTCTCACAAGCTCTTGGCCATTTAACTCCAGGCTTGTGCCCGTTGAGGTTCTTTTCTCTCTTATGCTGGTTTGTCTGACCGGGTTCACAAGGATCATTAGGTTCATCACTAACTGTGTCCATGCAAGTCCTCCTCACATCTATGACAGGGGTGCTGATATCCTGCGAACTGTGGTTTGCTTCCTGTCGCTGGATTTCATTCGACTGACTTGACTGACTTCGTAAGAAGTACTGATCAATGCGAGGCCCTTGTCCCTTCTCCCTCAAGCATTTCATTCTCCCTTGATGAATCTTCAAACCCCTGACCGTTGTCGCCTTGCTCCAGCCGCAGACACAAACCTGGAGTTCCATGTCTTTGTTAACTGCAGATCTTGAACTAGTCTTTTGTGAAGTACTCTCCATACTCATATCCGTTTCCGTTCCTAAGTCGTTAACCGTGTTGTCCAACGTTGAGTCATCTTCCGCACCCGCTCTCGCAGACTCTAGGGGTATTTTTCTCTTTAATTTCTTAGAAGCCTTGGGCGGGTGTCTCCAGCATCCTGTAAACACAGAGCTGGATACTGCCGACAAGGGTAGCTAACCCTTACCAGCCCCAATGGGGTCTCTTTCCTCCTGTCAGCTGTCTCTCCAGGCTGTCACAAGGTATTTCCCTTGTTGCCAGCTGCACTATTCACAGCAGTCACTGGACGTATCCAGATCTTCATGATTTCCATTACACGAGAGTAGATGTTAAAACTTCATGCTGATTTGAACTCGGCTCTCGCCAAGATAAGCACCAACTAAGACGTAGCTTTACAGTAAACTAATGTGATCCATATGCGTCTCCATCCATTTACGTTTCCTTCCATATGATGATGTAGATATCCTTCTGTCTGGTGTTAATGGCTGAAGTGTAATGCTGGCTCCAGGGATCAGCTTATTTTGCCTCCCTGGCGCATCAGCACACACAACGGCTGCGATGCTGGCTCCGGGGATCAACCAAAGTGCGGCCTCCCCAGCGCATCAGCATGACAACCGTCTGGATTGAGCTAAGTAGGGTACATCTCTGGGGTTTTCAAGTGGGCACCTTCCATCCTCAGTGTTTCGTCGACTAGCCCACGACACCTCAAGAGGGCTCGACGGTGATTCTGGCGTCCCAGCATCACCCCCCTCCGTCCCCCACTCAACTCAGCCCAGCTTACTTACCTGTCCCCAGCCAGAATCTTTCCGTCTCAACCACAGCCAGTTGCTGCTCCTCTCTGCTGCTTCAGATAAGTTCTTCACTGTGCGACGCAACTCTTGGCCACTGAATCCGACGTCTCTGAGAAACCGGGTTGTAGAGTGTGCCACAAATCCTCGACAACCCACTTCCACTGGGTAAACCCGAACTCTCCATCCTCGCTGTTCCGCTTCAGTGGCTAGTTGAGCATACCGCAGTTTCTTCCTCTCATACGCCTCATCTACAGCGTCCTCCCATGGCACTGTTAACTCTACCAGGTGAACAAGGCGTGCTGATCCAGACCACAAGACAATATCTGGTCGAAGGTTAGTGGTGGCAATCTCAGGTGGAAAAATAAGCCGTTGACCAACATCTGCCAGCATATTCCAGTCTCTAGCAGCTTCCAGTTGTCCTGGGCGAGGATTGGTTTTAACACCTTTTCTTGGTGGTTGCTCTCCTGGGCGGAGGAATGTTGTCTTTTGTGTGTAATGTTTTGATGGAACAGGTGGCAACTTATTGGTCATGTTACGCTTGTCTTCCAATGCTAAGGCCAAACATCGCAGCACCTGGTCATGGCGCCAAGTAAACCGTCCTTGGCTAAGAGCCACCTTACATCCTGTCAAAATGTGCCTTAATGTTGCAGGTGATGAACACAAAGGACATGAGGGATCCTCTCCTACCCAGAGGTTTAGGTTCTGTGGTGATGGGAGAACATCATATGTTGACCTGATGAGGAAACTGATCCTGCTCTGTTCCATTGACCATAGGTCTTGCCAGCCAATCTTGCGTTGTTCCACACTCTCCCATCTCATCCATTCTCCCTGTTTGGCCTGGGAAATGGCCTTTATACACCTCATCCTCTCCTCCTGCTTTTGCACCTCGTTGACTACCAGCTTCCTTCTTTGAGCTGGGGCCGCCTTGTGCCATGTAGGAGGAGTTGAACTGAAACCAAGACCCCCTCTTCCATGCTGAACTTGCCCCATGATATCACCAATTCTAAGGGCAGCCTTTGCATCTTCCACAGCTTTCTTTGCCGCCCACTTTCTTCCAGTTTTCAACACAGGTGCTGCCTCCCTTACGCATTTATCGCGTGACTCTACTAATGTCATTTCCAGTCTGACCTTGGCGCACTTAAACTCCTCGGTTAGAGCAGAGACTGGTAGCTGCAGTATTCCTTTACCATAAAGTCCCACTCTGCTGAGGCAGCGTGGAACTCCCAACCATTTCCTGATGTATGAACTGATTAAAGCTTCCAGCTTCTCTACTGTTGTCAAAGAAACCTCGTACACAGTCAGTGGCCACAGCAACCTCGGCAGTAGACCAAACTGAAAGCGCCAGAGTTTTAGTTTACCTGGTAGAGCGCAGCTGTCTATGCTCTTCAACCCTTCCACTGCTTGTTGTCTGACTTCTCCCACACGAACTGTGTCCTTTAGATCCCCGTCGTACCATCTCCCAAGACTCTTCACTGGCTTCTCAGACACTGTTGGTATTGCCTCACCATTAATATATATATAAATTGCATGCGCCTCCGGTTGAAGCAAACGGAGGTGGATGGAAAGACTCCATATCGCAGCTTCAGGGTCATGCAAGACTCCTCATCGCAGCTACAGGGGCATAAAATGTTATTTTTTTTCTTTTTTTCTTTTTTATTTTTGGATGTTAGTAGTTAGGATGGTATTTTCAACGGTGTCAGTAGTGCTCAACAGAAAAGAATGCATACAGAAAAATATTGTATACTGGCCATGGGCTTTGATTTGCCCAGAGCCGTAACTAAGCATTTAGCTACCGGGGCATGCAAATATATATATATATATATATATATATATATATATATATATATATATATATATATATATATATATATATATATATATATAATTGCATGCGACTCCGGTTGAAGCAAACGGAGGTGGATCGAAAGACTCCATATCACAACTACAGGGGCATGCAAGACTCCATATCGCAGCTACCGGGGCATAAAATGTTATTTTTTTTCCTTTTTTTTTTTTTTGGATGTTAGGAGTTAGGATGGTATTTACTCGCGCATAGTTTTGAATGTTATTTCTGAAACTCTCCTTTAACAAGTCTGAAGGGGACACTGTATTATTTAAAACGTGAATTAACGTCTTCAAACCTGTTAACAGTGAGCAGTTACCTTGGGATTACACCACAGGTTCAGACGCATTGATTGGACTAATGTATCCGCAGGCGACATAAGACTCACCGTTTCAACGGTGTCAGTAGTCCTCAACAGAAAAGAATGCATACAGAAAAAATATTGTATACTGGCCATGGGCTTTGGTTTTGCCCAGAGCCGTAACTAAGCATTTAGCTACCGGGGCATGCAAATATATATATATATATATATATATATATATATATATATATATATATATATATATATATATATATATATATATATATAATTTGTTTGTTTATTTAGCAGGCGCCTTTATCTAAGGCGACTTACAGAGACTAGGGTGTGTGAACTATGCATCAGCTGCAGAGTCACTTACAACTACGTCTCGCCCGAAAGACGGAGCATAAGGAGGTTAAGTGACTTGCTCAGGGTCACACAATATATATAATATCCGTATCATGAGTGTTTGTTTGTTTTGTCTAAGTATTACTTGTTATTATTAGACAGCTAACACATTCTGGAGCTGTTGCCAGAGTCCAGCGCAAACCCGGAACAGCACAATACTTGTATCACAAATAACTGTATTGTCACCACGAGCACTAATTCACGCACTATCGACTTGTGTATGTGCTTTGTGTTTCGTGTGGGTGTACAATAAACAGGACTATTATTTCGGGACAAACCCGGGAATTACAGTCCGTAATACACACCACTGTATTACTTACCATCATTATTGTTTACTGTATGTTCTGCCGTTAGGCACTGGACATACAAACGCATTAAACTACTTTGCACCTGGATTATAATTGTCTGTCTGTTCATTGATCACTTGCACCTGCACACTGTTAGCCACTTTGGCATACCCATATAACATTAAGTTATATTATGAACTTGCTAATGCATTTGTACTTTACTGTCTGGGACAGAAGCTTTTTTATGTCTGTGATCCATATTGCATCATTTTTTGTTGTATGTTCCAACAGATGTTTGAATGTTAATTAAAATGATCATTAACAACAGTGAGATTAAATTATTATCTCTCGCATGTGATTTCTGTCATATGGTACAAGGCAATAAAAGCATACACAGCTTAACAAGCCTCATGCCCAGCTATGATCAGCAAAGAAAAAAGCCTACATAAAGTGTTCAGATAAGTTATATAGTTCATACAGTATATAGAACGGTAAAAAAACAGTATAGGCTTTGTAATAACCGCAGACAGATGGACACACTGACTTACATTTTTATATGGCAGCTCCACAATCGGGAGAATAGATATTTTTCCCTCCATAATGAATTAGAAAGTGCAACACGAATCATTGAATATAAAAGCTTTTTTTTTAAATGCAATTCTCAAGTCTGCAAAACATAAAAGTGCCTAATTTTGGTTTGAAACTGGAAAATTAATGGTTACCATGCAAAGGCATGATGGAAAATACTTTACAGTGACTGCATCTGTATTTGTCACCTTCTTCTTTACATTTTTGGTGCAAACTCGTTTTGGAGCAAAACCGTGCTCAGTTCTTCTCAGTGCTGTGAAAGAGCAGGCTGGAAATGTCTGCACCACGCTCCACTCCAGCAACTACGCCGCTCCGCTCCCCCCGCTCCATATATAATTGGCTCGCTCTGCTCCGCTCACTCTCTCTGTCCCCAACGCAGGGCCGGATTAACCAATATGCCAATAACACCATTCGCCATGTGCATAGGGCCCCCAAAATATGGGTTAACGTAGGGCCCCCATGTCCTTTAATCCGGCCCTGGTCTGGATGCAGGTTCAATTAAACAATTTGGGTTGGAACAAAGACCAGGAATGGAAGAGACAACTTTGACCTCGCCTGACCTAAAGGAATTATCTGTCACTTCTGTGTCTAACGGCAGATGCAGCATGTATAGAAGTGACATTGCATAGCATTTGCCTATAAAACTGTGCATAACAGCATTTGCTGGTGTTTTGTGGTATTTACTGCTATGACCAGTAGTTTAACAAGGATTGAATGACACAAGTACTGTACATCATTCCTTTCTTCAGTAGCTGTGTTTTGAAGGACTTGGGTAAAGGTTCTCTGACACACCCAGGAACAGAAATTAAACCACAGGAAATAAGGTATGAAACAATTTACAGATTTTAGTCCTTATTGCCTGACATTTACAAAAGACAAAAAAACAATAAATTATATAACAAATAGCAGCAGTAAACTCTAAACTATTTCTATTACCATATACTAGCCTTTTAAACAAGTTATAACTGATTCCAGTTTTGAACATAGCTTTGCTATCTTTATGGTGTCACACACACGCACACCACCCTCAGGTTCAGCTCCTCGAGTAAAACTTACCAAATATACATACCAATTTCACCTACAATATTTAAACACCTACTTTTATTATTATTATTATTATTATTATTATTAATAACTAAAACCAAAAAGCTTAATAGTCTGTTAAGTACATTTTGTTTTTAACACCCTAGTAATAAAACTCCACATATTTCCTGTACAGTCATAGCAAACATAAACGTTGGGTGGAATTAAGGTTACAATTACATGGAATTCTGAGCCATTGCAGTTTTTTATGAGCTTGCCCAGACACACCTTAGCTCGTTATTTCCATACAATATGCTTGACTAAACTCATAGCAAAACCTGGAACCCCGTTCCATTTTAGTTGCTTTTAAAAAATACCAAACAACAACTTTTTATTTATTTATTTATTTATTTATTTAATGCACAAAGTCTGTAGTAATCATATTTTTTTGTTATTTATTACTTGGCTGCTATAAGAACAGCAGCACCATTTTTCAGATTTAATCAAGAGGGTTTAAAATACTAAAATAATTTTTTGAAATACTAAAACAAACTAAAAAAAATCATTTTGACTATTTTTTTATGTAGAACACATTAAAAAAAAATACAGTGGGGGGAAGTCCATTCAATTCCAGAGGTCGCTGATTTGTGTCAGTCATCACTGCTTAACCGCGGAGTCAAGTCAGATTTGATGTCTTAAGTATTATCAAAGGCAGCATTGCTGTACTCATAACGGTCATGGTCCACATAAGTTTTGGCAAAGTTCTGCTTACTGGCCTCGGGTGTGGATTCAAAGCCATGGTTAGAGTAATGAGAGATGTAGCCAGTGTTTAAGGCCTTACTCAATACAGGTGGCTTGGTTCTTGCGCCACTGATCTGGTATGATGGAATCCTATCACGATGCAGTCCTCTGACTGTGTCAAAGCCTTGGCCTCTCTCTAGGGTAGAGTCTTCCGCTGGCTTTTTACGTTTGACACAGCAGATGCACTTATTCCTGGAAACAAAACAAAACAAAAAAAATACAATTAGTTACTGACTGTTATACATACAGTATAAGAGTATTATCTTATATCAATTTCTATATCTTATGTAAATTAATGCAGTAGATTCTACAATCAAATTCATACCTTACAAGAAAAGTAACTGGTGCATTTATCAGTGTGTTTAAAATTGAAAAATAACACAGAGACACAAAAAAGTGCTTAATTTTCTTACCCTTTCATGAAGGTGACAGCCATGAGTAAGATGATAAATATAGAGGAGATAATGCAAACTATGGCAATCTTGAGCCACACTAAAATATAAACAATATAAAAAAAGTTCATTTCAGATAGGCAAATCACATTGAGAGTATAATGTATTATATTTGAGTGGGGAGTGACTGCTTACATTTGTCATCCTTGATTACTGGAATAAAGTCTGTGACTGCCAAAAAGAAAAGAAAAAAAGATTCAAAATCCAATTGTTTTATGCAACTATTAAACAGTTCATATCATATCCTGTAGGATTTGTTATAGTTCTTGAAAGTATTACAAATAAATCTTACTATTTGGGTTGAAGCAGTAGGCTAAAGCAAGCTGGCTGGGTTTGTTGACACATGGAGTAACTGTCAGCTTTCCACTGGAGAACTGAACCACGTCCTTGTCTTTGCTCCACGCAGGTCTGTAAGGAGAAAGACAATGCAGTATACTGAGGGATCGACCTTCAACTCTATATTAATCCCACTGATGTCACACAGATTCCCTCCCTCCTGATTAACATCATATAATACAAGTATGCTGGACTGTAATAGACCAGCTTCAAGGATGAGATCCTCCACTGTTTAAATCAGGGTTGTCAAATCACTGTCCTCGAGGACCATTCCACTCCAGGTTTAACAGGTAAAATTATATAGTAAACTACTTCAGGGTCTGGATCTAGCTTTAATTGGTTCAATTAACCCTTTAAGGTACAAAGGAAGTATGTGTCCCACGAATAAAATTATGCTAACTTTTTTTTTTTTTTTTGCAATGAGGCGCATGAAACATGGTTTAAAATGTACTGACAGGTTGGATCTGGTCATCCAAATTGTCAGTTTCCTCCCTGTGTCACTTGAGTCACTCTCAAATGTATTTTAAGAAGAAACTGTTTCAACAGCCGCTCAAATCCCAGTGTACCTTAAGGGTTTAAACAATTTAGAACAGAGCTGGAACAAAGACCAGGAGTGGAAGGGCCAGCTTTGGCCAACCCTGATTTAGATCAAGACAAAAAATAAAACAAATAGTGGTATATTGTTTTTGTAGATTTTTTAGGTGTCAGTCTAGTTCCAAAGAAAAGGTTTGTCAGCACTGCAGAGTGCCATTGAGATAATAAGGCCCTTAGGGAGTTTCTCTGCCCCCCTACCCCCACCCCACCCCACCCCACCCCACCCCACCCTGCCCCGCCCGCAATGAAAAGCAGTTTTATTACTTACATGCCGTCAGGGATGGGTGTGGATGTACTACTCAGTTGTTTCTTTGATGCCAAGCTATCACCAAGGGATAAACACCGTTGCATAGCTTCACTGTATGTCATGGTACTGTTCCCAAATGGAGGATAGACCACGTATACATCTGTAAAAGACACTGTGTGAAGAAACAGAGCCGAACTGATTTTTACCACTGTATTCCAAAACCTCTTCAGTATTGTCATATCCTTTGCTGTTATGTTTTAATTCTGAATAGGTGTTATACATGGAACTGGTTGTACAGTTAACTAGATCAGGAAGATGCACAGAAATCTTTTTGGGAAATGAAAGACTTGTAAAGGAACTGAGCAGAGACCAAGCAACATTGTATTATTGTACATCTTACCACGCCAATCTCAATCAGCTTTGCAATATTTGTTTTAGTGTTTTGTGGTATTTACTGTATTGTACATAACAAAGAATTGTTTTTAAGAAAGTGTTTTACAAACGATGTACATGTGTAGCAGTACAGTAAAGCACACAAACTAAATTAACCAGCTTATAAATCAAATAACCAGGCATTTCCACTAGAACACACTAGCTCTCGAACTCAAGAGACCCGAGATGGTTACTATTGGTTTTGTAGCAGTAGGCACTGGGTGCAGTGTAGTATCCACAGGGCCCTTTTTTAATGATGCCTATATTACTGTTGCCACAAGTCTTGATCGCTGTGGTACGGGCAAGAAGAATTCACTGCTCTTCCACCCATCCATACCTGCCATCGAAAAGTTACATCATGAAAATGAAGGGTGAGCCAAAGCATTTACTTCCATAAAAAAAGTCAAACTGAATGTGGTTCAGAAATAGATTGTAGTATAAAATCTCTGATGCTTTAAAAATTAGGTTTACATGATATGAGAATATTACAAGTACAGAGCAATGTATTCAAATTGTAATGTGGAAGGATCCTTCAAAACACATGTTGTTTTTTTTGTTTTTTTATTGATATTCGATTGCAATGTAAACGGAATTCAATGTATTGGTATGTGGGTTGTGCAGATTATGGGTTATTTTCAATTGACTCAACCAAGATAATGTATTTGATAATGGTAACACCGTGTAACAATTATTTTTTTTTTTTTTGGTTCCTGGGTATTAAGTGTTATTTCCTAATTGCTTATGCCTCAAAAGTATAGAAAATGGCTATTATTCCCCACAAACTTTGCTTTTGTGACCAGGACAATGATATTTTGAAATGTACCTATTTTCCAGAACATTTCAGATAGATTCAGTGCTGAGTAAACTTGGAGTAACTTCTAGAACTTTCTAGAACTTTCCAGTAATATAAATAGTAGTTTAAATACAGGGGCCTTAAGCCCACCAGTTCAGTTTAGTTCCAGCTGCCTAAGTGGATACATATCTGCATTTTTCTGAGATGGCATCAAGGTCATAAGAGACTTCAAAATGGTGGCATTCCTGATGGGTCTCCAAGGCGGTTTTACCAAGTTTCCCTGCTATCTTTGCCTTTGGGACAGTAGGGACTCCAAGGCGCACTACCACAGGCGGGACTGGCCACAGCGGACCGAGTTCTCTGTGGGGAGGAACAACGTCAAGTGGGAGCCACTGGTGGACCCCCGGAAGGTGCTGATGCCACCACTGCACATCAAATTGGGCCTTATGAAACAATTTGTCAGAGCTCTAGATAAGGAGTCGGCTGCCTTCAAGTACCTTCAAGACTTCTTCCCTAAGCTGTCTGAGGCAAAGGTCAAAGCCGGTGTCTTCGTCGGACCACAGATAAAGAAGATCCTGGAGTGCAATGAATTCCCCAAGAAGCTCACTAGTAAGGAGAAAGCGGCTTGGAACAGCTTTGTCGCAGTGGTTCGGGGCTTCCTGGGAAATCACAAGGCCAAAAACTATGTGGAGCTGGTTGAGACTCTGGTGAAGAACTACGGCACAATGGGCTGTAGGATGTCCCTCAAAGTCCATATCCTTGATGCTCATCTTGATAAATTCAAGGAGAACATGGGAGCGTACTCGGAGGAGCAAGGCGAGCGCTTCCACCAGGATATACTGGACTTTGAACGCCACTACCAAGGACAGTATAACGAGAACATGATGGGAGACTACATTTGGGGGCTGATTCGTGAAAGTGATTTACAGTATAATCGTAAATCTTGAAAAACTACTCACTTCTAAATCTTTTGTAGTCATTTTTGTATTACTTTAGTATAAATACATGTTAATTTGGATTCATATGTTGTTGTTTTTTTGACTTTATGTGAACGAAGAGACACAAATTCGCCCGTTTTCTCATTGAAAATAGGTAAATTTCAAAATATCACTGTCCTGGTCACAAAAGCAAAGTTTGTGGGGAATAATAGCCATTTTCTATGCTTTTGAGGCAGAAGTAATTAGGAAATAACACTTACTACCCAGGAACAAAAATTGTGTTACATAGTGTAATCAAGGTGAAACAGACCCCAATGTAAGAGGTTGAATCATTTGTAAGTACTTCAATTATTTCCATTTTAATATCCTACTATGACCTCTATCACTCTCTATAGTTTTTTTCTGCTTAGATTACTATTTTTCAGGATTACTATCACAGCTTTTTTCAAGCATTGTCTAAAAGCTGAATTTCTGAAGTGAGAACTCTGACCCACTAGGGTGGTGTGCATCTCTAATTTCCAGTTCCTTGTGAAAGATGTTTTTCCATTGACTTTACAGATCAGTTGCAGAGGTGTGGCTGAAATGACTTACACACACCCCCAGTGGCCATTTAGAAAACTTGCTGCATTTCAGAAGTTCAGCTTTTCGAAGTAGAATATTTAATAAGCAGTGCAAACATAAACAGCAGAGAATGACACAAAATGACAAATTAAAAAGTAAGAAATTAAATTAAACATTCTGAAAATTTATATGGTACTGAATGTGTTCAATTCTAACCACACTCTCAGTGCATACGTTACCTGCAGGTCTGGAAGCTGGTGTTCTGAGCACTAGTCACCTGCTCTAAGGTTGCTAAAGCTGCATTCTGCGACAGACAGTACTCTCTGGATTGAGTGTAATTAAATGTAGTGATACTGGACTCAAAAACCCCTGAAATAACTGGTGAAAAAAAAGAAAGATGTCTTAATGGAAATAAAGAACAAGCCAACATGTACAGTACTAAATAATCCTGGAGCAATGTGGATTAAAGGGAGGTGGAGAAGCTCTGTATTGCTTTACACTTGGGTTTTCGAAACCAACCCTTGACGAGACTAAAATATATTGCCATGCCTCTCTGGCTTTAAATTTGCAGTTCAGTGGCATCTGTGCTTGAAATTGTTTAAGCTATAATGAAACTGTGATCATGTGTTTTTATTTTTCTAATATATTTATTTAGATGTCTCTTTGTATTCGCGATGCTTTCACTATTGAGCTGTACCTGTGCTAGCCCTGCAGGCCCAAAAGTGAATAAACTAAACTGAACAGCAGATAACCCTTTAAATCCTGTGTCTCTTGTGCAAATGTTTGATACCAGTTAATCAAAATAGATTGCTACAGTAGTGTGAAAATGTATTAGAACACCCCATTGCTTCTGTTGTTTTGATTTGTTGTGCATATGAAATCCAAACCACTGTAACTGATAATCTTGGAAAATTGTCAAATAAGCAAATTAGCAATTGTCTGATTTAATTGATGATAGGCCATGTGTGGAATTCATTAAAAAATAATAAGATAAAAAGGAACACACATACACAAATGGTAAAATGCATGTTACTTTTTTAAAGTTGTTCAAGATGCCTATTAAAGCACAAAGTGATCTAGCATTTTCACAAGAGTGCCTATTGTTTCTACATCACTAATTACTAAGTCTCACACAAAGAGGTTTTCATGCAGGTAGGTATTTAAGGATATAAATGACAAATCGAGGTGTTCTAATAAATTGGCACATTACTGTATAATAGGTTTTAAAAAAAGACAGATATTCTGTCCCTTGAAGGTATAAATACAATCTCACTATATAGTAGACAGACAGACAGAGACAGATAGACGATCTTACCAATGTCATATAGTGAACAGGTAGCAGCGTGCAGAAGGATAGCTAAACAGAACAAAATCCTCATTGTGATACCTATGATATTTGCTATGGAGTGAAGACTTCCAATCGTGTTTGCTCTTCTGTAGTTGCTTAGAAGCCAGTGAATCTATATACTCAAAAAATAAGAACCTGCCGAGGGCACTGGGTTGTCTTTCTAGGTCAGCCAACGCAAGAGACTGTGAAAAAAATGACACACCTTTCCACTTTATAACAACGTACTGATGTAGTACATACCAAAGTCCAAGGTGCAGATGCATTTTCTATATTTATCGTATGATTTATTCGTATCGGACACTAAGCTGATGTATCAGACACTAAGCTGTATTTTTAACACTTTTCTATTGCACATGTTCAAGATCCATTATAGCTCAGGAAGACTGACTAAAGGGCAATGACTGAAAGCATACTTTCTGATAGCATTAGAAGAATTAAGTATAAAACAAACACAGAACTGCTTAGAACCACAATCTAACTCCTCTAAACAAGCTGCTTCTTGCCAGTGTTGTACCATTATGGTGTTTTTATTCCTTTTAGAGAATCTCAAACAAAGAATTTTAGGAAAAATGTATTTTTGTAGATTATCAAAAAAAGTTACAAGAAATAGATTTTTTTTTTTTTGCAAAACTCCAAAAATGCTAATTCAAACCCTTTGATGCTATGATAGTATTGTCTACAAGGTGCTAGAAATTTCAATATGATAATGAAGTACCTAATTCTAGAAAAGTCTAGAAAATGCTGGATTGTAGGTGAACATTCTTAGAAAGTATAAAAGGGTTAGGCATAGGATGATTGCTGTCATTACCAGTAAATCAATATGGGACAAAGTAAAGATCTATCTGAAGAAAATGAGTTATTGTCATAAAGCTGGAGAAGGATAGTTCCAAGCATTTCAGTATCACAATTTCAAATATTGTTTCTATTATCAAGAAGTACAAGACTCATGGTACTGTCACAATGCTCCCTCGGTCTGGAAGAAAGAAGGTTCTTTCACCAAGAACAAGAAGAAGAATTGTGAGGAAGGTTAATAACAATCCGAGATTGACTGCCAAAGATATTCAAAGTGAATTGGCTGCAGGTGGGACTGGGATTTCCATTTCAACCATAGGTCAAGTATTGCATGGTGAATGTCTCAGTAGTCGCAGGCCAAAGAAAAAGCCACTCTTAGGAAAACGTCACAAGGACAATCACTTAAAGTTTGCAAAACGGCATTTAAATGATGGATATGAGTTCTGGTCAAATGTTTTGTGGAGTGATGAAACAAAAATCGAGCTATTTGGTCATGCTGATAGTCGTTACGTTTGGAGAAAGTCCAAAGCACACATCAAAATCTACTTTAGAATTGTTAAAGAAGAATAAAATCAAGGTTCTGGAATGGTCTAGTCAAAGTCCCAATCTAAATCCGATTGTGAATCTTTGGTATGAGTTGAAGGCTGTGCACAAGAGAAGTCCTCGAAATTTGAATGAACTGGAACAATGCTTTGTTGAAGAATGGTCAAAAATCACTAATGAATAATGCCAAAAGCTCATTGACAAATATCCTAATTGTTTAAAATAGGTTATTATTGCTAAAGGTACCTCAACTAGCTATTAATTTCATTTCCCTTGTCAGGGTATGAATACTTTTGAATTAGCATTCTTTGAATTTTGCAAAAAATAATTGCTAAAATAAATAATTGTAGAAATCTTGTAACTTGTTCCTCATCCACAAAAGCAAAAACTTTTGCTACAAAAGATTTTTCCTGCAATTATTTGTTTTTGAGAAATTTCTAGAAATGATAAATTCCCATTGGGGTATGTAAACTTTTGCCTACAACTATATATATACACTGTATATATAGTAACAAAGCCTGACAGCTCAAATTCATTGCACCCTTTTAAAAGCAGACCAAGACACAGAACAGTACTTTTTAGGCACTTTCATGCACTTTTATTAATTACAGAAAATAAACTAGCAAAACACAAAATACGTGGAGTACTAAACTGTACTTTGCAAGCTTTTAACTAACACCAGACAGCTAAGCTGTTTACCAGTCAAAACCCAGTTGTTTCACACACAAATAGGTTCACCCTATGTTCACGCAGAACCTGTTCTTGTTTACACAGGTCTGCTCTGCACATGGCCTTTCTCCATCCGCCTACTCTATAGGGTTTCCCCTGCCTTAATCAGCCTCAGGTGCTTCACTTTAAAATGGTAACCCTGTGGAATTCTGGGAAATGTAGTCCTGCAGCACATATTTTCTCCTCCCCCCTCAAGCCAAGCCAAGCCAAGTACAAGGTTGTCCTGGAAGAAAACTTGCTTCCTTCTGCTCTGACAATATTCCCCAACTCTGAGGATTGGTTTTTCCAGCAGGACAATGCTCCATGCCACACAGCCAGGTCAATCAAGGTGTGATGGAGGACCACCAGATCACCAGGGCAGCAGTGTGGAAGAGTGGTTAGGGCTCTGGACTCTTGACCGGAGGGTTGTGGGTTCAATCCCCAGTGGGGGACACTGCTGTTGTACCCTTGAGCAAGGTACTTTACCTAGATTGCTCCAGTAAAAACCCAACTGTATAAATGGGTAATTGTATGTAAAAATAATGTGATATCTGTATAATGTGAAATAATGTATAATGTGATATCTTGTAACAGTTGTAAGTCGTTCTGGATAAGGGCGTCTGCTAAGAAATAAATAATAATAATAATAATAAATCAAGACCCTGTCATGGCCAGCCCAATCTCCAGACCTGAACAAGAGGAAGATGGATGGTCACAAGCCATCAAACAAAGCCGAGCTGCTTGAATTTTTGCGCCAGGAGTGGCATAAAGTCACCCAACATCAATGTGAAAGACTTGTGGAGAGCATGCCAAGACGCATGAAAGCTGTGCTTGAAAATCAGGGTTATTCCACCAAATATTGATTTCTGAACTCTTCCTAAGTTAAAACATTAGTATTGTGTTGTTTAAAAATGAGTATGAGCTTATTTTCTTTGCATTATTCGAAGTCTGACAACACTGCATCTTTTTTGTTATTTTGACCAGTTGTCATTTTCTGCAAATAAATGCTCTAAATGACAATATTTTTATTTGGAATATGGGAGAAATGTTGTCAGTAGTTTATAGAATAAAACAAAAATGTTCATTTTACCCAAACACATACCTATAAATAGTAAAACCAGAGAAACTGATTATTTTGCAGTGGTCTCTTAATTTTTTCCAGAGCTGTATATATATATATATATATATATATATATATATATATATATATATAATAAAAGAAAAAAGAGAAAAGGATATTTCAGGTACTTAAAAAGGTAGAATAATTGATTACAAATCAATTATCAGGACGTTTCGGACTACAAGTCCTTCATCGGCCGAATACAAAAAAACAGTGGGTGCGTTAAGTAAGTGAGCGGCTCAGTAAAAAAATCAACTTAACGACTCGCTCAGTTCCACTCCCGCTGAGCCGCTCAGAGCGCTCCTGAGCATTTTTCATCAGTGATCAGAGTGAGCGGACGGAATGGACACCTGCAGGAAACAAGTGGAGATGACAGGCAGGATTGACAAATACGTTTGTCAAGAACGATGAACTGGTTTCGACTTATGAAGTTATGTATTAAATTGGCTAAATAAGATGGTAAAAATTGTTGTTTTCAAATTTGTATCATTTAATTTCATTTTTTTTTTAAATGTAGAGCTGTTTTATAGTTATTAGTGTATTATTATTAGGCTTGTAGTATTAATATTATTCATAATTCTCATTATTAACGTCGGTATTGTCGGTATTAAACACAGCCAGATATGAGGTTCAGTCCAAACAGAGCTCCGAACTCAGCGAGGTACAGCAGGGGACAGTAACCACACGGGGTCATTTCATCTACCATCACCTAATTAATAATTATTATTCACCATTTTTAAAAGTCGCTCAGCGCTCTCGTGGAGCAGAGCGTTAAATCATTTAAATCTGCTCAGTGTGCTTTCTGAGCGTTCTCACTCTGAGCGGCTCACTTACTTAACGCGCACACTGCTTTAAGAAGTTGATAAAAAAACAAACAAGTAGTCTTTTTAAAAAAAATCCAGAATGTTGATGATGATGATGATGATGATGACCTCAGAATAGAATGTTCATTCCAAATGGCTCCAAAGTACCTAGTTTGAAAATAAGTTCACATTCCTTTTGTTTCCTGACAGCATTAGTTCCATAGCATTGAACCATCCCACAAATTGTGATGTCTTCTATAGTGTGGTCATTTCTGTTAAAATGTCTGGCGACGGGAAAGGTAGAGGTGTTAATTCGTATACTTCTCAGATGTTCCACGAAGCGATCAGCCAAGCGTCGTTTTGTTTTACCAATATATAGCTTGTTACATTTGATGCAGCCAATGCAATATACTATTCCTTTACTAATGCAAGTAAAAGTATCATGGATAGTAAATTAGGATTTTGCTCCCTTAACTAGGCACTTTGGAGCCATTTGGAATGAACATTCTATTCTGAGGTCATCATCATCATCATCATCGTCATCATTGCCTAGAGAAGGCCGTCCACCAAAACTCAGTGACCAGGTAAGGAGGGCATTAGTCAGAGAAGCAACCAAGAGGCCAATGGTAACTCTGAAGGAGCTGGAGAGATCCACAGCTGAGATGGGAGAAACCGTCCATGGGACAACTATAACCCGGACGCTCCACAAAGCTGGGCTTTATGGATGAGTGGCAAGAAGAAAGCCATTAACAAAACCCATATCAAATCCTGTTTGGATTTTGCCAAAAGGCATGTGGGAGACACAGCAAACATGTGGAAAAAGGTTCTCTGGTCTGATGAGACCAAAATTTAACTTTTTAGCCTTAGCGCAAAACGCTATCTGTGGCGCAAAGCCACACTGCTCATCACCCTGAGAACACCACCATGCTTCACCGTGGGGATGGTGGCAGCATCATGTTATGGGGATGCTTTTCATTGGCAGGGACTGGGAAACTGGTCAGGATTGAGGGCAAGATGGATGGAGCCAAATACAGGGAAATTCTAGAGGAAAACCTGTTTCAGTCTGCAAGAAACCTGGGACTGGGGCGGAGGTTCACCTTCCAGCAGCACAATGACCTTAAACACACAGCCAAAGCTACACTGGAGTGGTTTAAAAACAAGAACCTGAATGTCTTAGAATGGCCCAGTCAAAGCCCAGACATCAATCCGATTGAGAATCTGTGGCAAGACTTGAAAATTGCTGTTCACCAACGGTCCCCATCCAACTTGACAGAGCTTGAGCAATTTTGCCAAGAAGAATGGGCAAAAATTGCAGGACCCAGATGTGCAAAGCTGATAGAGACTTACCCAAAAAGACTCACAGCTGTAATTGCTGTCAAAGGTGCTTCTACCAAGTATTGACTCAGGGGGGTGAATACTTATGCAACCAACAAATGTCTTTTTTTTGTTTAATTAACCTTTGTGTCACAATAAAAAATATTTTGCACCTTCAAAGTGTTAAGTATGTTGTGTAAATCAAATGGTAAAAATCCCAATTAAATCCATTTTAATTCCTGGTTGTAACACTACAAAATGTGGAAAAGTCCAAGGGGGGTGAATACTTATGCAAGGCACTGTATATATACACACACAGGTGCCAAAGCAGTCAATTGGATGATTTTCACTTTTATATTACTCTACATGTGTGAAAAGATACACCGTTGTCAGTTCTTGACTTTTACTAAATATACAGCTTTTGAAAGGCACGATCGCAAAAAAAAAAAAAGTTATACCTCTCCCAAGAACTTCCAGACATATACACACACACACAAACAACAATAGCATTTCGCTCATACAGTATTAGTAGTATTTAGGCTTCTTAGTTGTTTTTTTTCTTCCCGTCTGGACAGTGGCTGAGAATGCGCTGTATAGTATTGATTAGATCAGTTTGCGCAGCCCTTAAATGAATGAAAATGTGAATGCAACAAAGTGGAGTTGGCATTCAGACCAGGTGGCAGCAACACAGCTCTCAGGAAGCTTACAGGCAAGCCCGCGGGCGCCAGGCCAGACTACAGGGGTCGCTGGTGCGGGGTGAGCCGAGGACACCCTGGCTGACCTAACCCTCCCTCCCATCCTCGGTCGGCAAAGGAAAAGCCTGGACTCGAACTCGCAACGTCCAGACTATAGGCCACATCCTGCACTCCACATGGAGCACCTTTACTGGATGTGCCACTCGGGAGCCTCCTGAACTTATAACATTTTGACTTCATTTGGCCAGTTCCAACCCTTGTCCGTTTTTCAGGAAACACAACAGGTTCGCTGAATAGAGGTAAAGTGACCAGAGATAGTAACAGAGTGGCAGAGGCAGAGTCCAAAATGTTTTATTACAATAATCACACAGTTACATAAAAATCAGTTCAAATAAACAATACAATCTATCACAGTTTTAATAAGAGAAAGTCAGTTCACGGGTAGGAGCCCAGGCTATAAGAATAGTTTGTAGTTTGAGTTGGTAGAGAGACCTCTACAGAAAATATAAAAGAGGTTGTCTTGCTATATGAGGAGAGGTGTGGCCTCCAAGACTGTACCCAGCACCCCTTGAGGATAGGTAGTGGATGCAAACCTGAATCCCTTGAGGGTGGAATAGGTAGTGGATGCAAACCTGAAAATTGAACGGACAGAAAAGTAGTTACCCTGTTTATTGGAGAGCTGCTTGCGATGGGAGCAGAGAGCTCCCTCAGGGAATCTGGAAATAGGTAGAAAGTAGAAAGGTTAGTTGGGACATTGAGCGCTAAGCACACAGCAGGCTAAAACCTGAGCAAATAGTATGAAGAAAGAATGAGCCTCTGATTTTAGTTAAGTAATAGCGCATGAGCTGCGAGAGGATAGGTGTGGCCGGGGGTGACATAGTGACATAGCCTGACCCAAGGTTGGGCAGTGAGATCACTTGCCCCCCAGCGGGGACTGATGACAGAGGCACATGGTACAAAAGGAGGAGGAGGGAAAAGCAAAACATTTGAAAAGGGAGATAGATGTGACTAAGCTTTAAATAGGATTTCGATGATGATTGACATAGAGATTAATGATGATTGACAGGCTGAAATTAGAAAAGCCCTAGCTCTCGCCCCCCGAACTCTACCTAAAGGTTTAACATTTAAATAAAGGCAGCTAAAAAATACACTGTATTCAACAGGAAGGGTCCTTAGACAAGGGCCTAGCAACAATTGCATTTCTCATTGACCGATGGTGGATAGATAGAAACAGATCTCCCCAGCAAGGATTCTTCAACAAAACCAAATAGTTAATAAACACACACAGGAGAGCAACTGTATTTGAAAAGTCAGCAGTAGTATACAGGGGTCCCCAAGGATTAAGGATTAATTTAATGATTAATTTAATAGACTGGCAGACTGACACACATTATATAAACCCAGTTATATTTGTATTTATTATTTATTTCTTAGCAGACACCCTTATCCAGGACGACTTATAATTGTTAAAAGATATCACATTATTTGTACATACAAATCGAGAGAGAGAGAGAGAGAGAGAGAGAGAGAGAGAGAGAGAGAGAGATTCTGGTATAGTAAGCAAACTTGTTAAATTTGCAGACAACACATAAATAGGAGGAGTGGCAAACACTGTTCCAGCAGCAAAGGTCATTCAAAATGATCTAGACAGCATTCAGAACTGGGCAGACACATGGCAAATAACATTTAATAGAGAAAAGTGTAAGGTACTGCACGCAGGCAATAATAATGTGCATTATAAATATCATATGGGAGATACTGAAATTGAAGAAGGAATCTATGAAAAAGACCTAGGAGTTTATGTTGACTCAGAAATGTCTTGATCTAGACAATGTGGGGAAGCTATAAAAAAGGCCAACAAGATGCTCGGATATATTGTGAAAAGTGTTGAATTTAAATCAAGGGAAGTAATGTTAAAACTTTACAATACATTAGCAAGACCTCATCTAGAATATTGTGTTCAGTTCTGGTCACCTCGTTACAAAAAGGATATTGCTACTCTAGAAAGAGTGCAAAGAAGTGCGACCAGAATTATCCCGGGTTTAAAAGGCATGTCGTATGCAGACAGGCTAAAAGAATTGAATCTGTTCAGTCTTGAACAAAGAAGACTTCGCAGTGATCTGAATTCCAAGTTCTAAACGGTACAGACAATGTCGACCCAGGGGACTTTTTTGACCTGAAAAAAGAAACAAGGACCGGGGGTCACAAATAGAGATTAGATAAAGGGGCATTCAGAACAGAAAATAGAAGGCACTTTTTTACACAAAGAATTTTGAGGGTCTGGAACCGACTCCCCAGTAATGTTGTTGAAGCTGACACCCTGGGATCCTTCAAGAAGCTGCTTGATGAGATTCTGGGATCAATAAGCTACTAACAATCAAACAAGCAAGATTGGCCTCATCTCGTTTGTAAACTTTATGTTCTTAACTAACTAGCAGGTCAGTTAGATGGCTGTTGTCCTCACCCGCACCAGTTAGTAACACCCACCTTCTACAAACAAAACCATGCCAAATTTAATAATTATTATTATTTAATTAAATAACTGCATACACAGCAAATTAATAAAAAAAACTATTTTAAAAAATATGCTACACGTGTATTTTATTATTGTAGAATAGTATTCATATTTAAATATGTATTGTAATTGTGGACATTAACATTCGCTTATCCACATACACACTGTAATGCATATCTATAGACTACATACCATTAATTGGATGAAATGCAGGAATCAGAATGCATCATATACACGGTCTGACGTTATGGTCGAGACTTATCATGTGACACTACTATCAAATTTAATTGGCTGTTATTGAAAATGTTGCCTGAAAAATAGAACACCGTCCTAAGTGGGAGAAATGTCGCCAGTGTGTGGCCACCTTGTTGTCGCCTGCGAGACCAGGCCTTTACAGTGCACTGAAGGCAAGCCCCAAACTGACTGACCTACTTTGACAAAGAAGAAATGCCTCCCCAACCGTAATTGCTGGCCAGCGAAATCAAATAAAAAGGCTTTCCCCGTTTTAAACCAGATGAGAGGAGAAGGACACAGCGTTTAGTAATAATAAGCAAACAGAAGGTATGGGGCTCTTAACCTGCCGCTTTAATGCTTTGATCCAACAAAAACACAACCTGAGACCGGGAAGTAACCACATGTCTTGGAGCTTTATTCAATATGCAAGATTTCCAAATGCCAAACACTTTACTTTTAGAATTATACTCACCTGGCTTTAACACCGCAGGACACCGACAAAATGCGTCTTCCGAGCACTCCCCTCTATAGCGGCACACCGAATACCAAGTCCCACACCTACCGTCCCTTCTTCTCTCCTGTTTCTTCTTCTGTTCTGTTAATGGTCACCAAGTTTCTAGCAAAACTTATTGTCACCACCTACTGTTCAGATTTGGCTATTAAAACTGCTGTGAACACTTAACCTTTTAAAATCTCTGTATGTTAAATATTCTTGAGTCTTCCTAATATATTTTGCAATACACCCAATAATACCTTTTTCTATTTTTCTATCACCTGTACCATTTCAAAAAAAATATTGGAAATATTGCAATCCCTCAGATGCTCCACTGTTTCCTTTCCACTACATTCCATACATAACTCATTCTCATGCACTCCAGTTCTATATCGGTGTTCCTTTAATGTCGCATGCCCTGTAAGGCCTTATTAATGCTACTTCCTCTCCCCATCGCAAACAAAGGAACAATTTAAATAACCAGGGCAATTATCTAATTAAGACACCACTAAATCAATTAAAAAAAACGACATGTGCAATAAAGCAACGTACAACAAAACATTTGAAAGAAGCCTGGTTACCTAGGAGAAAACAGATTACAATCCCCTTATCAAGTAGTCCTGCTACAGCAGCATGCTATTTCACATGTTACAACTGCACACAATCACAGGTACAGTCACCAATTCGAGACACAACATTTGTAAAATATAAACATACTGAATTCATTGCAGTCATCAGCTGCATAGATTAACCATTCAGCAGAATGTGGAAACAAACAAGTGAATACAGATATTAAGCTACTGTTTTAGTACAGTATCACTTTAGTGTCTTAGCAAGTTGTTTTATTTTAAGCCGTTGAATATGATAGCAACCAACTTGCTCCTGAAGTATCACCCACCCAGCAAACACTTGCACTGTCGACCGGTCACTGTTTATCACAGCTACCGTACACAGCCCTTGGCGGAGGAATCAGCGACGGACGCTTCACAGCCTCGGGTACAAACAATCCTATTTCGATCTTTTTTTACATAAGGTTTTATATGTAATGTTTTCTTTACGTGTGCATAGTGGCGCTTTGTCTAGTTTTAACACATGTACATAGATGCTAAATGTATAGTTATTAAATCACTAAATATGACCAATAAATGACCGATCGACAGTGCAGACAATCAACTAACTAGGCTGCCTGAGCTACACATTTGCAGTTTTTTTTTTTTTTTTTTTGGAGCGTGAAATCACTCTCAAAAAGATTTGTAAGCGTAGACTGAGTTTCGAGCGTGCGCAGAAAAAACTGTAAATGTGAAAAGGGACTCGAGCGCGCGCAGAATAGAACCGTAATTGAAAAAAAAAAAATTGAGAGGTTGTATTTTTTTCATTTTACAGTTACAAACTGCATTTCTGCGCGCTCGTATTTTTGATAGCAATTTCACTCTCAAAAGTGTCGAGCGAGCGGAAAGCAGATTTGTAAGTGTAAATTAGAACCGTAGTATTTTTTCCCCCATTTTACAGTTACAAACTGCGTTTTACAGTTTTAAACTGCGTTTCTGCGGTCACGGATTGATAGCTATTGGAAGCCTATGGCAAGCCAAGTTATCATTTAGAGATATCTCGATATATTTTAAGATATCTCTAAATCGTTTCCAAACATGTCTAAATATTTTAAGGTATCTTCAAATATTTAAAGGTACCGCATCGCAAAATTATTTTCACTTATCTTTTAAATTGAGCTTTTTCATTTAGCATTTTCAGATATACAGTATCTTTAAATCATTTTAAGATATCTCAAAATCATTAAATCAAACATCCTGTTCATTTAGGGATATCTCTAAGGGGACAGGAAGTCCATTCAAAACATAGAGCATTTTCACAGGAAGTCATTTAGAGATACCTTGAAATTACTTACAGTTTATTTTGAGATACTGTATCTAAATGTTTTGGTAACATGGAAAGAGATTAGGGTACATTGTTTCACAAAGTTGTACCCAATTCAAAACATCTGTGTATCTTAATTTCTGTTTTGCATCCTACAATATAACTGAGTTGGAATATGTAATATAACCTGATGTAAAGTGAATACAAGCACCCAATTTCAGTCACAGTGACATAATAGCAAGCACATTATAAAGGAGAAACATCCTACAGCTAGAACTGTGTTTGAGAAATATCAATCAATTAAATTACGTTTATGTTGTGCTTTTTATGGCAAAGCCATCTCCAAAGAGCTTCAGAATCAAATAAAGTAAAAGGCCAATGAAACGAACTGCAGTTATAGTAAGGGCCATTTTCTGATAAAGTACATAAAATGGTAAAATAGAGTAAACTGATTCCTAAAGAATTATATTTTAACAGAAAGTTTAACTATTAATCAATATAAGCATGATCATTATAGTAGCAGCACTTAACTAGAAGTGTGTGTGTTGGGGGAGTTGATAACAAAGTAAAGATCAGAAATTCAATTTTTTTTCAAGCTTTTCCAGTTTCTTTTTTATATCCTCATAATTCCAATGCTTTCTCCTGGTTCTTATCAGCTGCCCTAGTGTTGTGTGTCACTGCTGCACCCAACCAATGCTGAAGTTATAACCAGGGTTGTATAGTTTGACTAGAATATTGACAAGCTTCTCATCATTGCTCTCTTCACACCTCTGCAGGATCCTCTTGCCCCATCCCTGCCACAGACTGTCATCACTGAAGCTGATGATGAAGAAATTCTCAGGGGAGTCCCTCTTCAGCTTTTCTGCTTCTTCATTTACAATATTCCAAATAGCACTATACAATCCCAATATATATTAAAAACAATACAATATACCCTCAATATTCATTCTTTTATCTACTTATAGCCCCATGATATGTGTTCTTACATGAACATTTTTGGGAGGGCAAAACGGACCACAAGCGGATTATACATCATAGCATGGTTAATGCAATAATTACAAATCATCTATACTTAAAAGGGCCAGGCCTGTTGCCAAAGATTAGGTGTTCTGGGATGCCCATGAAATGAGCTTTGGCCTCAGAGAGGATTCAACTCTGAAACTACTTGCATGTGTGTGGCCCTTAACCTCAGGGTCAAATGTAGACTTCAGTACAGACAACCTTATTCCAGTGAGGTCAAAATAAAGGTTTAATTTGCTAAATATAGCAGTGCTTTGCTGTTATGACTTGCGATCGCTAACAAGGGCAAAACATGTTTTTGCCACAAATTTAAAAAAAAAAAAACACATCGCACAATACATTGTGTGGCATCCTTGAATCTCACACATAGGCTGTTTACAAAACCTAAAATGATATAATGTAAATTAAAAGGTGTTAAATAAACAAGACTCTAAAAATATTTATTTGTCCTCTTAACATAAAACAGCCTAACAACCCTTTTCTCTATAGCATTTACTTGTACAGATTTTATTTTAACTTTAACTGCAGGCTCACTCTTTGTTGAGATGGTATTGGGACTCTGTTTTAAGAATTAAATACTATAATTAATATTAAGTTTCCCATTTAATCCAGAAATAACAGCCAGCAGAATAAAAATCTACTGTGTTTCAAAACTGTACAAATAAAATATTTACACAGTACTTACACTTTTTTTCAAAGAGGTATTATTTGAACAAAGTTCAATACATTTAAAAAGGCTTTTATAACTGACGCTATTTCCTTCAATCCTGTTAAAAGATAGAAAAAAATATTAAAGTATTCTACTGTTAAAATAGTTCCAAATTGACATATAAAAAGGCACATTTGCGAAACTAACACAATTGGCTGATACACTGTTTACAAGCAAGGAAGGAATTAATAGTCTATTCCCAAATAGAAGGACAAACAAGATGCATGACTTACTATCTTGTGGCCACAAGATAGTAAAACATGCACTCTATCTATCTATATCTATCTCGTATCCACTCCTGGGCTCCCTAAAAAGAGAAAATTAGAAATGTACATATTTTAGATTGATTTAATCTAAAATTAGTTCAAATGACATGCCTAATATATTCCTAAGATCATTAAAAAAAGTCTCTATTATATCGTTTTTTAAATAGCAGTAAAACACACTCTCCAACCAACAGGGAACATGTATCTACAGTTACAATTCAAATTTACAGTTTTAGTTTGAGGTTCAATAAAATATAGAAAAAAAAAACACACTCTTCCTTCTCAAAACACACATATATATCTAGGCTACCACTTGGTCTATCCCTTCCAGATATGTCTATTCTATGGAATTGTGTGCTGGTTAAAATCCTTAATTGGTCTGCTTCCATTTCCAGAAAACAGTCCCTGGTAATGTGGGAGATTACACTTTTTGCTGCTAGGTATAGTATTTGCAAGGCTATAGTCATATAGTTTTTTGGATGTTAGGAGTTAGGATGGTATTTACTCGCGCACAGTTTTGAATGTTTTTTTCTGAAACTCTCCTTTAACAAGTCTGAAGGGGACACTGTATTATTTACAACGTGAAATAACGTCTTCAAACCTGTTAACAGTGAGCAGTTACCTTGGGATTACACCCCAGGTTCAGACGCATTGATTGGACTAATGTATCCGCAGCCGACCTAAGACTCACCGTTTCAACGGTGTCAGTAGTGCTCAACAGAAAAGAATGCATACAGAAAAATATTGTATACTGGTCATGGGCTTTGGTTTTGCCGAGAGCCGTAACTAAGCATTTAGCTACCGGGGCATGCAAATATATATATATATATAGGCATGCGCCTCCGGTTGAAGCAAACGGAGGTGGATGGAAAGACTACATATCGCAGCTACAGGGGCATCCGAGACTCCATATCGCAGCTACAGGGGCATAAAATGTTATTTTTTTTCTTTTTTTCTTTTTTTTTTTGGATGTAAGGAGTTAGGATGGTATTTACTCGCGCATAGTTTTGAATGTTATTTCCGAATCTCTCCTTTAACATGTCTGAAGGGGACACTGTATTATTTAAAACGTGAATTAACGTCTTCAACCTGTTAACAGTGAGCAGTTACCTTGGGATTACACCCCAGGTTCAGACGCATTGATTGGACTAATGTATCGGCAGGCGACCTAAGACTCACCGTTTCAACGGTGTCAGTAGTGCTCAACAGAAAAGAATGCATACAGGAAAATATTGTATACTGGTCATGGGCTTTGGTTTTGCCCAGAGCCGTAACTAAGCATTTAGCTACCGGGGCATGCAAATATATATATATATATATAAATTGTATGCGCCTCCGGTTGAAGCAAACGGAGGTGGATGGAAAGACTCCATATCACAACTACAGGGGCATGCAAGACTCCATATCGCAGCTACCGGGGCATAAAATGTTATTTTTTTTCTTCTTTTTTTCTTATTTTTTTGGATGTTAGGAGTTAGGATGGTATTTACTCGCGCACAGTTTTGAATGTTTTTTTCTGAAACTCTCCTTTAACAAGTCTGAAGGGGACACTGTATTATTTAAAACGTGAAATAACGTCTTCAAACCTGTTAACAGTGAGCAGTTACCTTGGGATTACACGCCAGGTTCAGACGCATTGATTGGACTAATGTATCCGCAGGCGACCTAAGACTCACCGTTTCAACGGTGTCAGTAGTGCTCAACAGAAAAGAATGCATACAGAAAAATATTGTATACTGGCCATGGGCTTTGGTTTTGGCCAGAGCCGTAACTAAGCATTTAGCTACCGGGGCATGCAAATATATATATATATATATATATATATATATATATATATATATATATATATATATATATATATATATATATATATATATATATATATAAATTGAATGCGCCTCCGGTTGAAGCAAACGGAGGTGGATGGAAAGACTCCATATCGCAGCTACAGGGGCATGCAAGACTCCATATCGCAGCTACAGGGGCATAAAATGTTATTTTTTTTCTTTTTTTTTCTATTTTTTTTTTGGATGTTAGTTGTTAGGATGGTATTTACTCGCGCATAGTTTTGAATGTTATTTCCGAATCTCTCCTTTAACATGTCTGAAAGGGACACTGTATTACTTAAAACGTGAATTAACGTCTTCAGACCTGTTAACAGTGAGCAGATACCTTGGGATTACACCCCAGGTTCAGAGGCATTGATTGGACTAATGTATCCACAGGCGACCTAAGACTCGCCGTTTCAACGGTGTCAGTAGTGCTCAACAGAAAAGAATGCATACAGAAAAATATTGTATACTGGTCATGGGCTTTGGTTTTGCCCAGAGCCGTAACTAAGCATTTAGCTACCGTGGCATGCAAATATAAATATATATATATATATATATATATATATATATATATATATATATATATATATATATATAAATTGCATGCGCCTCCGGTTGAAGCAAACGGAGGTGGATGGAAAGACTCCATATCGCAGCTACAGGGGCATGCAAGACTCCACATCGCAGCTACAGGGGCAGAAAATGTTATTTTTTTTTCTTTTTCATTTTTGGATGTTAGTAGTTAGGATGGTATTTACTCGCGCATAGTTTTGAATGTTATTTCTGAATCTCTCCTTTAAAAAGTCTGAAGGGGACATTGTATTACTTAAAACGTGAATTAACGTCTTCAGACCTGTTAACAGTGAGCAGTTACCTTGGGATTACACCCCAGGTTCAGACGCATTGATTGGACTAATGTATCCGCAGGCGACCTAAGACTCACCGTTTCAACGGTGTCAGTAGTGCTCAACAGAAAAGAATGCATACAGAAAAATATTGTATACTGGCCATGGGCTTTGGTTTTGGCCAGAGCCGTAACTAAGCATTTAGCTACCGGGGCATGCAAATATATATATATATATATAAATTGCATGCGCCTCCGGTTGAAGCAAACGGAGGTGGATGGAAAGACTCCATATCACAACTACAGGGGCATGCAAGACTCCATATCGCAGCTACAGGGGCATAAAATGTTATTTTTTTTCTTTTTTTTTTCTTTTTTTTTTTGGATGTTAGGAGTTAGGATGGTATTTACTCGCGCACAGTTTTGAATGTTTTTTTCTGAAACTCTCCTTTAACAAGTCTGAAGGGGACACTGTATTATTTAAAACGTGAAATAACGTCTTCAAACCTGTTAACAGTGAGCAGTTACCTTGGGATTACACCCCAGGTTCAGACGCATTGATTGGACTAATGTATCCGCAGGCGACCTAAGACTCACCGTTTCAACGGTGTCAGTAGTGCTCAACAGAAAAGAATGCATACAGAAAAATATTGTATACTGGCCATGGGCTTTGGTTTTGGCCAGAGCCGTAACTAAGCATTTAGCTACCGGGGCATGCAAATATATATATATATATATATATATATATATATATATATATATATATATATATATATATATATATATATATATATATATATAAATTGCATGCGCCTCCGGTTGAAGCAAACGGAGGTGGATGGAAAGACTCCATATCACAACTACAGGGGCATGCAAGACTCCATATCGCAGCTACCGGGGCATAAAATGTTATTTTTTTTTCTTTTTTTTCTTTTTTTTTTTGGATGTTAGGAGTTAGGATGGTATTTACTCGCGCATAGTTTTGAATGTTATTTCTGAAACTCTCCTTTAACAAGTCTGAAGGGGACACTGTATTACATAAAACGTGAATTAACGTCTTCAAACGTGTTAACAGTGAGCCGTTACCTTGGTATTACACACCAGGTTCAGACGCATTGATTGGACTAATGTATCCGCAGGCGACCTAAGACTCACCGTTTCAACGGTGTCAGTAGTGCTCAACAGAAAAGAATGCATACAGAAAAATATTGTATACTGGTCATGGGCTTTGGTTTTGCCGAGAGCCGTAACTAAGCATTTAGCTACCGGGGCATGCAAATATATATATAGCTATAAAATATTGTATACTGGTCATGGGCTTTGGTTTTGCCGAGAGCCGTAACTAAGCATTTAGCTACCGGGGCATGCAAATATATATATAGCTATATATATATATATATATATATATAGGCATGCGCCTCCGGTTGAAGCAAACGGAGGTGGATGGAAAGACTACATATCGCAGCTACAGGGGCATCCGAGACTCCATATCGCAGCTACAGGGGCATAAAATGTTATTTTTTTTCTTTTTTTCTTTTTTTTTTTGGATGTTAGGAGTTAGGATGGTATTTACTCGCGCATAGTTTTGAATGTTATTTCCGAATCTCTCCTTTAACATGTCTGAAGGGGACACTGTATTATTTAAAACGTGAATTAACGTCTTCAACCTGTTAACAGTGAGCAGTTACCTTGGGATTACACCCCAGGTTCAGACGCATTGATTGGACTAATGTATCGGCAGGCGACCTAAGACTCACCGTTTCAACGGTGTCAGTAGTGCTCAACAGAAAAGAATACATACAGGAAAATATTGTATGCTGGTCATGGGCTTTGGTTTTGCCCAGAGCCGTAACTAAGCATTTAGCTACCGGGGCATGCAAATATATATATATATATATATAAATTGCATGCGCCTCCGGTTGAAGCAAACGGAGGTGGATGGAAATACTCCATATCACAACTACAGGGGCATGCAAGACTCCATATCGCAGCTACCGGGGCATAAAATGTTATTTTTTTTCTTTTTTTTTGGATGTTAGGAGTTAGGATGGTATTTACTCGCACATAGTTTTGAATGTCATTTCCGAATCTCTCCTTTAACATGTCTGAAGGGGACACTGTATTACTTAAAACGTGAATTAACGTCTTCAGACCTGTTAACAGTGAGCAGTTACCTTGGGATTACACCCCAGTTTCAGACGCATTGATTGGACTAATGTATCCGCAGGCGACCTAAGACTCACCGTTTCAACGGTGTCTGTAGTCCTCAACAGAAAATAATGCATACCGAAAAATATTGTATACTGGCCATGGCCTTTGGTATTGCCCAGAGCCGTAACAAAGCATTTAGCTACCGGGGCATGCAAATATATATATATATATATATATATATATATATATATATATATATATATATATATATATATATATATATATATAAATTGCATGCGCCTCCGGTTGAAGCAAACGGAGGTGGATGGAAAGACTCCATATCACAACTACAGGGGCATGCAAGACTCCATATCGCAGCTACCGGGGCATAAAATGTTTTTTTTTTTTCTTTTTTTCTTTTTTTTTTTTTTTGGATGTTAGGTGTTAGGATGGTGTTTACTCGCGCATAGTTTTGAATGTTATTTCCGAATCTCTCCTTTAACATGTCTGAAGGGGACACTGTATTACATAAAACGTGAATTAATGTCTTCAAACTTGTTAACAAATATATATATATTTGCATGCCCCGGTACCTAAATGCTTAGTTACGGCTCTGGGCAAAACCAAAGCCCATGGCCAGTATACAATATTTTTCTGTATGCATTCTTTTCTGTTGAGCACTACTGACACCGTTGAAACGGTGAGTCTTAGGTCGACTGCGGATACTTTAGTCCAATCAATGCGTCTGAACCTGGTGTGTAATCCCAATGTAACTACTCACTGTTAACAGGTTTGAAGACGTTAATTCACGTTTTAAGTAATAGAGTGTCCCCTTCAGACATGTTAAAGGAGAGATTCGGAAATAACAACACTGACGTGACAGCAGAGCTGAATTAGCACGTGCTTATCATATTTAAAATCTCCAACAAGTTTGTTTGTGAAGTTTGGCAGGTTAAGCCCCCCACTGACAGCAGCCCAAACAACTGGACTGGGCATCTTTAAAAAGGTTCACTTTCATACTCGACTTGCTACAGCCAAGTTGACAAGACAACAAGACAACAACAACGACAGAATATCCTGCAAAGAAACATGTTTTTGATGTTACTTCGTTTGCTGGTGATCAGCGTTCTAACCAGATCAGGAAGTCACGTGTGGACATTACACAATCACCACAGGCGGAAGGTAACTGGTTCAGATTTTGAAAACTGACTCCGGCAGGCTAGATCTTCTGGTGGTCTGACAGCAGTGGATTTCTCCGATAGGAGCAGGGACGAAGACTCCGAGTTGAAACTGAAACATGCGATCGAAGCACTCATGAACCAAACACAGAAAAATAATGAAGACAGCAGGCACGCTTTCGGGAGGATCCCGTTATCTGGATCTCAGTCCCAGGAACTCGGTTTCGGCGGTGGTCCTCCCGGTCGTGGAATGCTGGAAACCATGAGTCACGCAGCGACCACCAGCATCATGGCCGGTGCCAGATCAACACCACCAGACAGTTTTAAGAGACCGTCGCAACCTCCTCCTTTAAAACATGCCAAACAATTCTGGAACCACTTCGCGTTCAGGAGAAGGTCAGACTCCCAAGAAACGATTGTGCCTATCAAAACCACAGCGGTTCAGCAGCAAACTTGTAGGGCGTTGCCATTTTTACAGGTAAGAACACTAACAGAAATATTGCGATAGGTCTAGTTTAATTTGGTATAAAGAATAATCGCGTGTGCATATGCTACACTTTGGGGTATACAATAACCAATGCGATAATCAGAGGAGAAAGTAGGCTAAACCACTGCGACTGACTGCGTTTGCAGGAAATGATTATGTGAAAACGTTCTGTTTTAAAAGTATGTTATTAAAGTCAAACAACCTACCAGTAGGCCTAATATGTATTCTTCTGGTACCTGTGGTTCAGCTGTTCAGATAGATGCTCCACTGAGAATTAATATGCATTTTATATACAGTGCGCCTATGTAATTAAATGCATTAATTACTAAGTGAATCAATACTTTTTCTTAATTCTAGAGTGTGGTCCATGAGAACTGCGAGAAGGTAGTGCTGAAGAACAACCTGTGTTTCGGGAGGTGCAGCTCTGTCCACGTTCCTGGAAACGAAGGCCGTACGTACACCATCTGCTCGTACTGCGTCCCCACCAACTTCACCACGAAGACAGTGGAACTGAAGTGCAAGGGTTCCGTCAGCGTCACCAAGCTGGTCATGCTGGTGGAAGAGTGCCAGTGCGAGGCGCAGAAAGGCCGGCCCCCGCAGCTGGGGCCCTTCTTATTGGACTCGAGTTTAGGCATCTTCACCAACCAAGCATAAGTGGATTATCAGCAGAACCTGAACCTATACAGAACGTATATTTGGTTTGTAACATTGCAGTTCAACTACTGTGCCTAAGTGTGCTGTTGTACTGTAGGGAATAGATACTAAACAATGTAAGCACAATTATGAACATGGTTTCAGATGTTGCATTGAAATGAATTGTAAACTAAGCATTTCAGTGCCTTGCTAGCCATTGGTCTTTTTTATATTGATATTATGCAAATGTTATTATTGTAGATACTATACACACTTCACTTTCTGTACCCACTGTACTTAAAACTGAATTACAAATAGTTACTTATTTTCACATTTGCAATATCTGTCAACTTATGTTCATACTACCACTGTTTGCATTTTAGACCACTACAAAAAAATAAATACGTATGTATTGTACATGTAAACTGTATGCATACTAATGACAAAAATATGTACTGCTGAATTTGAAATAAAAACATGGAATCACTGACAAAAAGAGAACTGTGGATCTTCACACACAGAGGGCTTTATTAAAATACAAAGGTACATTTTCTGAAAGGTTTACAACTTCTATTATTATTTGTTTATTTAGCAGACGCCTTTCTGCAAGGCGACTCAGACTAGGGTGTGTGAACTATGCACCAGCTGCAGAGTCACTTACAACAACATCTCACCTGAAAGATGGAGCACAAGGAGGTTAAGTGACTTGCTCTGGGTCACACAATGAATCAGTGAGTGAGCCAGGATTTGAACAGGTGAACTCCTAGTTACAAGCCCATTTTTTTAACCACTGGACCACACAGCCAAAACCAAATAAGAAACAGCTTAGTTGTAGATACAGGAAGTGCTGTTCTTGATGTGTCGTCTTGCTATTTTTATATTGTTAAAACAGTTCTATTAGAAAATGTGCCTTTGCACTTATTGTTGAATTGTGCCCTTAGTCTTTTTTGTGTCTTGGGCAGGTTTTTCGACCTGAAAAAAGAAACAAGGACCAGGGGTCACAAATGGATATTAGATAAAGGGGCATTCAGAACAGAAAATAGGAGGCACTTTTTTACACAGAGAATTGTTAGAGTCTGGAACCAACTCCCCAGTAATGTTGTTGAAGCTGACACCCTGGGATCCTTCAAGAAGCTGCTTGATGAGATTCTGGGATCAATAAGCTACTAACAACCAAACGAGCAAGATGGGCCGAATGGCCTCCTCTAGTTTGTAAACTTCGTTATGTTCTTATGTTAAGAACAAGAGTTGGAGTTTGAACGCAGAACACAGGACCCCGCTATAAATCAACCATATATTAGTCATTCAAACTTGGGCTGGTTCTCAAATGGCTTGGCTGGGTTTACTGGTTTGAGTGAGAAGAATGTAGAACTTCCTCAGTCAAATTTAATTCTACTTTAAAAAAAAAAAAAAAAAATCAGGTATCATTTACACATATTTCAATATCATGATGTATTGAAGTAGTCATGTGCAAATTTATTAGAACAACCCCATTGCTTCTTCTATTCTGATTTGTTGTGCATATGAAATCAAACCACTGTAACTGTAAATCTTGGAAAATTGTCAAACTAGGCAGATTAGTGACTGTCTAATTTAATAGATGACTAATAGGCCATATGTGGAATTAATTAAAAATAGTAAGAGAAAAGGAACACATAGCCTTGAATGATTCAGAAGACTTTTTAGAAGCTGTTTAAGATGTCTAAAGTGGTCTAACATTTTCACGAGTATTGTTTCTATACCACTGATTACTGACGGAAAACTGAAATTCTCACACCCAGAGGTTTTCATGCAGGTAGTATATAAAAGGATATCAATTACAAATCTTTAGGTGCTTCCAACACATTTGCACACTACTGTATTTTTGTTTATTTGTTGTGTTTTATATTTAATTTACTATGCATTTCTATGTCAGTGGTTCCAATTTTTTCCTGTATACATAGACATTTATTCACTGATTGATTGGTTGACTGATGCAAGCAGGCCTAGCCTCAGCAGGAAGAAGTACTGCTTTATCCCCCTATAGATCTTTTCTATGTATGTTTAGTCAATAGAAAAGCTGAAATGATGACAGGAAAAGCATCAAGTTTTAATCTGGCTTCATGTTAGAAACATATTGTCTACATTTGCTATAACACAGGATGGTTAAAGAAAACAGTGTCATACAGTAACAGGATGGACAATTCCCATTGGCATGGGGCTCCAACTTGTAAATTACTAATGCATCATGGGATAACTGAACAAATGTTTGCCATTTGGGAAATGGCTACCTTAGTCATGATCAAAACTGCTGCATATTGGTGCAAAAAATGAACTATGTTAACATGGAGAAAAGGAGAAACCATTTATATACCTTTTGTTTCTGTTAAGGAAAAGTATGGTGTTTTAAATTTCACACAAACTCCAAAGACGCAAGAGATTAAAATTATTGACAAACATCCCAATAGAAAAGAAAAATACAGTTGGTCAGATATATAGTATTTGTGTGTGGGGGATCTAACATATTTTTTGAGCTGGTACAAACAGGACAGAAAGCAAAGGTCCATGTAGTGCAGATCCAATATTACCCACGCCATGATTCCTATAAACTAAAAAACTGTAAAACATGTAAAAACTGAATCCAAAACTGATTATTTTCTCTCCTTTTTTCCCTTTCCTTGCTCTTGTTAATGTGTGCTTTCAACTGAGAGACACTGGGTGAGCTGGGCAACACCGATCCATCTTAAGGCTTCAATCATTTTTTTAGCATTTTGCGAATCATGTAGTTAAGGATGCCTCCGTTGCGAAAGTAGGTGAGTTCCACGTCCGTGTCAAACCTCATCCGAGCCTTGATGGTCTTCCCTATGTCCAGCTATGGAAATAGGACCAGAACACAACACAAGTCGCTGCCTTTAAAAGCTAGAGCAATTACTTAGATGGTTTTTTACTGCCATTCTTCGCTAGGTATACAATTGTTCAGGGAAACTGTACTGGAGCTAGTTTGTGTTAAAACTTCCTGTCTTAAGCAAGTAAATGTGAAACTAAACATTGGACCTAAAATTGTGTTGTAAACTTAACAAAAAGATATTTGAAAAATGTCACACCCCATACTTTCCTGTTCTACGCTGTCACGTTTTGTTTCTCAGAATTATCTTAGAACTGGTCTGTGAGACAGTGGAAGTCTTAGTGGTCAAAGTTTCAGTACTGATCATGCGAAAACCTGTGAAAAGGTGTTTGTTTTGTGTGGTTTTTTTTTACCTTAATATCCACTATCATTCTGAGTGTGAGCTCATCAGTAATGATGATAGTGTAGCGCTCCTGGCCAGTGAGCCCCAGAGACTCTACAGTGTCTTCAGGGAGGAACTCCAGAGGGATCACTCCCATTCCTACCAGGTTACTGCAGTGAATACGTTCATAGCTCTCAGCCAGAACAGCTTTGATTCCCAGAGAGAGAGAGAGAGAGAGAGAGAGAGAGAGAGAGAGAGAGAGAGAGAGAGAGAGAGAGAGAGAGAGAGAGAGAGAGAGAGAGAGAGAGAGAGAGAGAGAGAGAGAGAACCATTTAATTTTACCAACTTTAAGCAGACAAGCAGTTATCTAAGTGCTGCGCTGATGTCATACTGTAAAGCGTTAATCTTTGTTTGGAGGTACTTGTTCTAAGATCATTGCCACAGATACAGCATTTAGTCACATAAATGCACTCTGTTATACATAGGCTTGTTATTATGCGATTTTTATTTGTTTGCCAAATCAACGATAAATATCGACGTTTATTTTAGAAAGAATCCACCAGGGGTTATTTTTATCTTTATTTTTCAATTTAATTCAAGCAGAGAATGGGTGAAATCGACCTTTATGCTTTAAAAAAAAAGCCAGACTTTTTATGCTATTGAAAAACGTCTTATTTAGCGAAACCCCTTTATATTCAACATGCAACAAAACCATGGTTACCAACATTCTAATTGAAATAACGTTTGGTCACAGCGGAGCTATAGCTACACAAATTAAAAAATTGTCTCAAATAAACCGTAGAAAACGCAGCATATAAAAGTGTGTAACACAGACTTTTATAGCATAAATTTCCGAGTACAAATAATACGCACAGAACAAAACATTAGATAGTTGAACAGAACTAGCTTGCACTTAGACGGGCCTGCTTCGTCCTGCCGCGGAGACTTCAGCCGTTGGCCAATATTCATTAAGTGTTTTTCTCTTGTGCCCCATTTTCAAATCAAACTAGTAACTGTCACCGTATACCTAAAGCAAAACCTTACATACACCTTAAACCGCTAATTTCAAAGTAGGCGCTTTGAATGACAGGTGCTGTAGCTGGCAAATGAAAGTGCAGAGTCAGTGCAGGTCTTGATGATTGACAGTCATTTAAACAAATTATTATTATTATTATTATTATTATTATTATTATTATTATTATTATTTATTTATTTATTTATTTCTTAGCAGACGCCCTTATCCAGGGCGACTTACAATCGTAAGCAAATGAAAGCATTCTAGCACTGCTTCAGTCAACGCGATCTGTCAGAACAGGGTGAAACTACAGTACTAATGGACCACTGAGATAATTGACAGCGACCCCCAGCCATTCAGAGCGGAACGGAGATGGGACAGACAGCAATTATAAACTACACAAACTAGAGAGGATTTCTAAATGATTATATTTGGTAAGAAAATAAAAAAAATAGTGAGTGGTTTTACTGAAGTTTATTGTATATAAATTTATTTCCATCTAACTCCGTCTAATATTTTTTGGGAATTCGACATTTAACAAGCTTTACTGATTAATACCGAAAAGTAGCAAGCCTAGCTATACACAAAATCACTATGTCCGACCGAGGGACTTGCACTGAAAACAATTCTGTATCTGTGTATACAGTATCTGTAAAGCTAAGCAAGCATTGATGGGTGGTGGCAAAATGTGTATACTACATTCCGCACAAATAAGGAAAAAAAATCAATGCTCCAACTCAATATTTGAAAAATAGGATTCATAACATAAAAAGGTAAGGATTTGACAACATTTATTTTAATACCATTTGTTTGTTAAACAAGATTATGGACCCATTTAATCTTTAGCACATTTTCATTTTTCATTTTTTATTTTTTATTTTTTATTTTGTATTATTTATTATTATTATTATTATTATTATTATTATTATTATTATTATTATTATTATTAAACAGCAAGGTATGATGAAGAACATGTCCTACCAGAAGGAACGGTCCCTTTGTTGCCCAGTCTCTTGAGCTGCCTGATCCATACTCCTTCCCTGCTAGGATGATAAGAGGGCCAGCCTGCTGATATCTCTCAGCAGCATCAAACACATCAAGCTGTCAGGGGAAAATAAAATCATTCATGACATTCTACTGTATGTGACAGATCACTACATGCTGCTGTATTAACCCTATATGGTACACAAATCAAGAGTCACTCCTTGCCTACAGTAAAAACTCAGTACTGTAGCTAAACAGCACAATAAAGGTTAAGGTTTTCTCACTGTTTCTCCAGAAGGTAAATGAAGGGTTTGTGGCACTTGTTTGCTCAGGAACTTGTTAAAGAGAGGGATATTTGCGAAGGTGCCCCTTGCCATGACTGCATCGTTGCCACCGCGAGACCCATACGAGTTGAATTCTCGGGAGGCCAGACTGCAAGAGAAAAAAGATGCTAATGGGAAACTGGGCCAAATTCACCACATATTTGTTTTTTTCCCCCCAAAGGAAAATGGTAAAGAAATAGCATCTATTTTTGTCCAAATGTTTAATTTCTTACCCGATTAAAATGTTATTAATTGTGTTCTCTATCATTCTGTATTGTTGCTCCTGTTAGGTCATTGTTTATAATGACTAACCATGCAAAAAATACCCTTTTTATCAAAAGCTGAAAAATTACCACAAGGGCTGTGATTTCTATCCTCCCAAAAACTTTGGTTTCATACAGATTTTCAGTTTACTAAACACACAGCTGTAGAGGGTAGAAATTACAATTTTTTTAGAAATTCAGCTTTTAAAAATGTTAAAAAAAAGACATTTTCTGGAGTAGTTGGCATTACCAAACTGGTTTCATGGACCTTGATCAGCATGAATCTTGGGACTACTGAATGTTACCAGCCATACACATTTTTTTGCTTACAAAAGAACAGTAAAAAATGAATAAACATTTCCCAAATCTGTTAACACTGGTTTCGATAAACAGTATTTATTGAACGTTTATACTTCTGGCAGTGTATTTAAAAAATATATAAATTATTTCAGAAATACATGTAGCAAATTAACTTCCCCTTTCTTACCCTCTGCCAGATAGATAGCATGCTGCAGGGCTGTTTCTCGCAATATTCCCAGCAGGGGAGATATGGTCACAGAGTCTCCCAAGTTTAACAGCACATATGCATCAGTTATCGACTTAGGGGTCCTACAGTCTGTGAAAGTAAAACTAGGTCGTTACAGAACTCTAATGAAATAAAAAAAAATTAGCTGTAACTCAAAAGACCTTGTTTGTTTTTTCAGCTAAGCTGTCTCAATTAGAAATCACAGCTGCTGTTTCAACCTGTCTGTTTTAAATATTTTGCTTCCTGAAAAACAGAAGTCCTATCTCAATGGAAAAAGACAAAACAACAAATTCCAAGCCTGTGGATCAGAGGGAGGAAGGGGATGTATCATGTCTGACTCCTGCCCCATGTGTTATTGAACATTCTGACATTAGACAAATGCTGGGAATACACTGAATGTCGTTTAGATAGATTTCAACATTTTCAATTGACATGCAATAGGCAGAAAATTTGGGTAATTTTCCAGAAACTGATTCAAACAACTACAAAAGAAACACATTTAATATAATACTCCAATTTAAACAATTCGCTTAGAAAAACGCACTATACCGGTATGCATTTTGTGTTAATTGAAGGTATAAAACAGCATAAGGTTAAGCTAATTTACTAACTTAAGTGGTGCCAGAATGCTGATCTATGAGAAAATAATATATAGTACTCACAAGACTTTCAAAGAAAGGCGGTGGTGTGATGTATGTTAATTTGGGGTCCCAGGTGTACAGCTCATCAGAAGGTGCCTTTAGAACATTCCAACGTTCATTGACTGTCTACAGGAAGAGACCGGAAAAAACTGAATTTCATTAAAGCTCAGATTTTAGCAACTGATTTATATTTATTTGTATTGTTCACTTTGTCACACAGAGTAAAAATGCTTTTGTAAAACCAATCCCAATTTGTTCAGAGCTTGTTTTTATAAGCTCCATTAGTGTCAATTTAAGTATAACCTCTATTCGTTTTTATAATGTCCTTTTGAGTGCCAAGACATGGGGATAGATTCAATCTAATACTAAGGTACATGTGCATTCTGAGAACTGAGAAAATTGTGCAGTTTTCTAGTTTGTGGTTTATCAAATCAAACAATTCTTGAAAATGTAAAGCACAAATGGGAGGAGATATAAGACATTGCTTGGGACCAGATCATTGTGGTAGATAATAAACACGCTAAAAATGACACACCTTGCCCTCTTGTGCGGCGCCTTGAATTTTTGTTTCAATGCCTTGGTTGAGTTGGTGTACAGAATTTAGATTGAATCATTATGATCATTATGATCCCTGTTGAAATGACAAATATTACATTTCAACCACCAAAAAGGATCTACCTAGGCCTAAATATACATATATAGTCAGGGTCAAACATAATTTGAGTAAAATATGTTTTTGTGCCACAACATCCCAAGAACCTTGTTTTTCTGTAAATTTCTTGCAATTTGTCGTCATCAAAAATTAAGCCTCAATTTGAAAACATCCCACATTTCATCCAATGAATTAACTGTCATAGAACTTTGAGAAATTTCAAATTATAGCACATTCTAAGCATGAGACAATTAGTAAACAATGTGACTTTTGACACAAATCAGCTAGTTTGACCACTTTCCCAATAAAGCAAGCCCCACAACTTTACTTGTAAAGTTACCATCTAGTTTTGTAAACAACATTTGCATAAATAATTTTGGGGATTTGAACAATTTGGAAAATTGTAATTTATAAGTTGACGGCTGTTTTTGTCAAATATCCTAAAAGTACAAGTCTCGCACTCAATTTATTTTTAATACGATTATAAACATTCCCTCCTGGAAATGCTATCTCACAAACTCTTGTGTTGATTCTATTTCAGTATGTTCAAAAGTTCCTACTAGTTTCTATTAAAAAAAAACAAAACAAACAAAAAAAAAACACAACACATGCACACATTTAGCAACTCTTATTGGTTTACTTTTAAACATTATATTTACTTTAACTTTCTATTGTAAACAATCAATGTTTCTAATTATTTCAACTTCTACCCCTAGCCTAAACCTTTATAACCTATAAATGTTACAGTTTCCCTTTGTGACTTCTTATTTTATAACAGTGTAATGGGCAGTGTTGTGTGACACACTGCCGTTACAGGTCCTGCCCGGTGAGTCGGTGAGATAAGATGATGCTAAAAGCACTAAAGCAACGATTGCAAATGAGCCTGGCTCTTTTGCATTGTGGTTTACCCTCCATTTGAATGCCCAACTGATTTTTATGCTGTACTGTATTTTTCGATATGTGTCGATAATGGCGAATAACAATGAGGTTTGGGGATTTGTTTTATTTCAACATTGTATCAATTTATGACGTAAGTGGGCAGTAAAAGTGATACAACAGACACAGTTCAAAAGGCAACAAGCTTTTCTATACAGGAGAAAAAAGATGCTCAATCAATGTATTTGCTTTATAACAACGTTTCCCCTGCGCAGTGAAATGTCAAGGTTTGTAAACTACCTTCAAATGTATTCTCCCATAACAAAAACATGTTATCAAATATAGATAGGAAACTAGTGTTTCTGCTAGTTCTCTCTCAAAGAAATTGGCCGGTTTTGTTACGTTACATTGTCTGTAGGATTTTTCTTCTTTGCAACACTTTTGTATAATTGCAACACGCAGCAATACAATGTAGCAATTATGCAAGAATACCATAGTTGAAAATTGCAACTTTGTATATAACTGTGTCCCAAACCAGCATACATGTATCCATTTTACAATCTGCTTGGTCAGCTTTAAAATCTGTATGCTCAAAAACTCAATTCAAAATAATAATAAAAAATGTCAAATGAAGGACTGGGACTACTATTAGCATCAAACCTATTACCAAATGACTGTAGAATAGATCTGATTTCCAGAGCTAGCAGAAACTTCACAGTTTATGACTAAAGTGCTTAAATAAATATGATCATATATGCCGTGTGAGCCCTGGGCTGGTTTGATTACAAACGATCCGCCCCCAGACAGGTTAGCATTCACACAGGGCAAAAAGAATAGCTCCGCACCACACGTTGTGGTAAGGGCCTGTGGTTCTCAGAGAGGGACCGCAGCAAATGCAACTGGTAGGCTACCAGGATGCTATTGAAGTTCCTTAGCCGTGCAGCCAAATTAGGAATGTAATGTAATGGAAGCCTCAATGGGCCAGGCCCAGCTTTTCCACATCATGTCCATCGAACTGGAAACAGCAGGAGCTGTTGCCAGATGGTCCCAGGAAGACTGGATTTCATATAGAAAATCCGGGTGAACGGGGGGGGGGGTTATATAGGAGAGGCCGTAGGCTTATGTCAAAAATTGATTGCCTTGTTTGCAAGGTTGCAGTGGCCCTCTTCATTAGCAGTATGAGCTCTGCCAACAAGGAGAGCTTAACCGCAGGGGACGTGTCGCCAGACTCCACGTCTTCAGACGGGGTGGCCAAATCCTGTTTGCCCATCCTCCTCTGAGGCAGCGATGGACAGTATGTCCTCCTGTGGCCAATCTGCGCTTGCAGCCCCACAGGCCCCCAAGGGGGTAGATGCGGCAGGTGGCGCCGAACGATCGCACAGTAATTCAGCGAGAACAGTTCCTTGGTGGGGAACAGCTGCCCAGATCTTTTCCATCTGCTCCGAGTCTGCTGGTCGCCTGGAACGGTGACTCTTCTTCCTCTTCCGCGGGGAGGGGAAGGAATGGCAGAACTCGAGGAGGATGAGGAAGACCAGAAACCTCTCTAAGAAAGGGTGATGGAGAAGAGCGCTGAGCAGGAGTTAGGGATGCAGAACGCTTCTAAGAGCTGCAGGATAATCTCTTCTCAAGCGTGCGCTTGGGGAAAGGTGCACAAAATTTGCAGAAGCTGCAATTAACCAGTGTCTCCTTGACCTGCTCTGAGCACTTGCCATGCTTGTCCTCCATAGGCAGACTGTCCTTGCATGTCTCACAGGGATACAACCCGGAGATGACGCAAGGAGCAAGCAATGCAATGCAATGCAATTTTCAGTATAGGGTTGTGCAGCTGTTGCCTCAATCTGCTTATATATATATATATATATATATATATATATATATATATATATATATATATATATATATATATATGAATGGATGAACAGCCTTTGCAATGGTGATGTTAAAAAGCTGTCACCAAAACGGCATCAAGATGCTGGGGTTGAAATTGCAAGAAACAACTGAAGAGAGTATCTCCGTCCTGCACAGTGCTGCTGAGCCCAGCAGCTGCTCTTGCTGCATGTGTGCTAAGCACCACATTGCAGACAGGTCTGTGCGCAGTATTTTAAAACAGAAAAAAAAACACAAAGAGGAAAGACTCTCAACAAAAAAACAGTAATTTTACAATTACATAAATAATAGTCTTGAAAGGAAAAGTGCTTGGTGGGCAGCTTTGGTATACAATATTCAGGATTCGGGTCTTTAGGAGGTAAATACCCGTATGGTAATGGTTACATTTCATACTTGAAAGGGAATCAAGTATGTACTGTCACAACAATAATGTGCAGAGATTAGACAGGTGTGGATTTAAAGTAGAACTCAAATGCAATTCCCTCTCCACTTACAATTAACTTCAGCTGTGCTGGATACTGAGAACTCTCAAGCAACCCACCTCAATTTTTTCGTAAACCTCCTTGAACATTGCTGGAATGACAAACTGACACTCGATCGCTTGGATCTCATCCCTGGTTGGCCAAATGTCCCTCAGAAAGATTTCTTTTCCTTGGGGGTTGACACCTACAACCACAGATTATGTGTTAAGGTTAATTTGGATTCAACTTTTTGTGTACAAATAGTTTGCTCTTGGACACTTTAAGCTCAGTGCTGATCTACAATCTGCAACCTAATTCAAGTGTAAATGTGTGAAACAGAAACAGTTTTCTTCCAATACCATTGGAAGAAAACATGAAAGATTTACACTGTGTTCCAACTGTAGAACCCTAACCCTCTGCAGCACAGGCCTCCAGACACTGTCGAACAACAATAACATTGCCAAACCACAGAGCTACACAGTGCCCATAGTGTCCAGGCATCTTACCCAAAGGCTCTTTTTCAAAGTCTATCTGAACAGTCCCAGCAATGGCATAAGCAATGACCAGTGGAGGAGACGCTAAGTAGTTGGCGTGGGTGTTGGGGTGGACACGCCCTTCAAAGTTCCTGTTTCCAGAAAGTATCCCCACAACCACAAGATCCCCCTGAATGCACAGATAGATACAACACAATGAAACACCAATGTGAGTTTCCAGAAATTATCAATCTGAAAGCACTAAAACTAAATATTGGATTATATACATTGTTTTTTGGGTTTTTTTTAAATATGTAAAAGACTAGAAGTTAACAGCCATAAATGTTACAACGCTAGTAACAAGCAATTCGGGAGGTTCATTTAAGATTTTGTCAGATTTGAAAATATTAACAGATTATTTTCCTTTCACGAAAAACTGCATTTTGGTTTAAAGGCCTTTATAATAAGTGTTTACAGGTTAAAAACTTTCATTTATTTATTTGTTGTATTGTATTTTTTACCGATTTACCTGAGTAATGGCTTCCACAACTGGTTCTGGGATAGGCCCGCTGTTTCCAATGCATGTCATGCAGCCATAGCCGACCACTTCAAATCTGTTGGGGAGGGTGAAAAATACAACGGCCAATGAGAGAGGGATGTTACTTTATGATTAGCTTATGCAAGGCTATCTAGGAAACATCTGTCATTTGTGTTTTCTGAACTGTGGAATTATTATGTTAAACCTAAAATGATGCAGCAAGCAAAGGCAATGTCTTTTTTCAAGCAACCGCACAAATCATTCTGCAATTTTAGCTTTAGTCACCAGATGTCCAGACATGAAATTAAACTAAAGCACAATATTTCAAGTTCACAAATTTAGATGGGAATAAATGATCTTCTAATGGAAGACAGACTCCCATAAATCTCAGCGGGTACACACTGCTCTATTTCGCAGTCAAATTTGTAATTAGAAAAGTGGTGCTCACTATCATCAGGATTCAAGGGCAGTGGCCAGCATAAAACTAGATTAAATAAAAAGGGTCCATCTGGAAGAGTTATCCCTCAGTGCCTTTTGGCTCTCAGTCCTTTGATAGACTAAACTCTGGTAGAGGTTTATTATTTGGAAATGTGAATAATACACATATGACAAATACCCCAGCTGTGAGAGGAAAGGCATCACTCCACTCTCTTTCAGGTAGTAAGTGACAACCCCACTTCCAGGAGACAGGCTGGTTTTCACATAAGGCCTCATACTGAGCCCTGCTTCAACAGCCTTCTTAGCCAACAATCCTTAAAAAGAAAAAGAAAAAATGAAATCATACAAAAATCAGCTTCTGACTCTTATTGACACTAACATTTTTTGTCAGGGTCTTTTGGTATTCAAGTATGTATTTACTGATTTTTGTCAATTAAAAAGGGGTTTAAAAAACAGGTTTAAATCCAAGCAATTGAAAATCGTAACAAGACAATGTTAACTAGTGATTTCAAATATTAAACTTTTTTTTTTTAATTGCAACATGTGTTGCTCCTGCTTTTATTTTTTTCCTCTGGTAGCCCTGCTAAGTTAATAGTTTGTTGTTATACTCATTTGGAGTAGTTTTTTGTATTGTTTTGTGATGTTAATTTTGGTGTTGAATGGGAAAATATGAGGGTTTAAAATGGAGATGGATACCTGCGCCCAGCATGACGGATGGGTTGCTGGTGTTGGTGCAATGGTGATGGCTGCTATCACCACAGACCCATGGGAGAGGACAAACACCTGGCCATCATATTTAAAATTGACTTTGGCAGCATGATGTTCAGGTGCTATTTGGAAACTTTTAAATCCTTGCTACAAAAGACAAGCGCAAAAAAAGGATAAAACATTATTATTCTATTAAAAATAAATATGTTCTCCCTTGTTATTTCAATATCTGACTTACACTCACAGGGTAAATTCATTACAAAGAACAGAAATGTATGTAAACATAGCCTATCCGTGAATTAAAGAAATTTGTGACGGGTCAATCTGGGAATAACAAGGGAGTACAGCATACATTTCTGTGAAATGTTCCAACTTTAAATCCCTAAAAACAACCATTAAAAATGTGACTGTTTGGAGGTACTATATGTTAAGGCATTACGGAGAAATGGGTTAATTTTGTTAATTAGCCTACTACGTTTGACAGGCAAGCTGCCCTGAAATAACCGGTCCTGACTGTTTAAATTCAATACATGTAGATCTTTGCACAGGAAAGGAGTGCCACAGATAGGCATGGAACAGACATTGTTTGAAAATATCATGAACATTTCACAAAAAAGGCTTTAAAAACATTTCTCTAGGGACGTCTTCTAGATTTTGGCTTCTAAAAAGCTAAAAGTTCAAATTAGCATTTCACTGGAAGAACAAATGTTATGTTAAATGGAATGTCCAAGCTGTTTACCATTTGTCAGCTGTCACAGAGCTGTTTGATAGGAGGGGCTGGGTGTTGAGCAAAAGGATAAATGACAGCCACCACAGGTTTCTGAATAAATAAACACTTGCTATGTGTAAATAACTATGTAGCCCACTTAATAACAGGATAACTGCAGTCACTGTTAGTTATCACAATTGTACTACTGTACAAGTTTTTCCATTTGTATGGCGCTGGTTAAAAAATGCATGACTGAAAAAAAGTTTTATACCACAACTGTAAACAATGCCAATACAGCATAGCTATTAATAATAAGGAAAAGGAAATAGGGGAGAGAAATGATTTTATATTTATAGTTTGATTATATTTATAGACAATTTGGTTTGCTTTGTTTTTTCTTGTTTACTGTGCTTGATCATAGAAAAACATACAGGTGTTCTTGTTTGTGATTATAGCCTTTACATGGTATAGTCCAATACATTGAAATAAAGTCTTACATTTCCACCTAAACAGCTTTCAAAATCTTTCTTCATTTCAGAAATAACTACTTTGTCCTAGGGGCGTTTGGGGCCGCTGCAGCAGGGGACTACAGTGCTGAGGTCCAACCTCACCACCTGGAGGGAAACAAGGAAGATAGAAAATTGATCCGTTTGGACTCTTCAAAGGCATGACTGGTTTTTTTTTTAGTAAACTGTACACAAAGTATTCATGACCGTTTCAAAAGAGGTTCTTTTTTCAAACACAGGTGACAGTGGAAATGACATTTTTGATGCTCCCATGGCAGCAACATAATTTGGTTCAAACATACATTGTGATAAGAGCATCACTTACAAGAATGTAACGTTGCTGGTACAATTACCAAATGCACAGCTTTGCAGGCTTGTATTTGAATCCTGTGAAATTATTCAAGAATCTCAAAACCATCAAACAATTCAGCATGATTGCACCTTCAGAGGCAGATTCAGAACAAGAGACCCAGGACAGGCGAGGCATGAACTACTTACTTAACTCCACAAGGGAATGGGCTCTCCAGTGCCTGCACACAGGTAATTATGAGGAAGCTACATTGCCATGTCACATACCAGAATCTTTTATGAGCACCAACATTTGAAAGCTGAAACAATGCAACAGGAACCACCTTTAGTAATGTAACAGCAGTACCTGGGTAAAGTCTGGGTCCTGAGAAGAGTCGCTGAAGTCTCTGAACATCCCGACCGCTTTCAGATACCTGGTAATGTAACGTAGCTTGTCTTTGTCTTTTCCTGAAGCAAAATAAATTTAAAAAAAAAAACAATACAGCATATACATGACATCATTACCCATAAAGTGTTTAACTGTAGTCCCATTTTCTACAACAGGAGGTCACTGTTCACCACAGATCCCAGGGAAATAACAATGTGATATTTTTTCATAGGGTTTAAAAGTGTCAAGAAAAAAAAAAAAATATTATTAAAAAATGCCACTCCATTCTATAGAAAACTACAAAGGTAAAAGATATCTCTTAAAAGTAAACAAACTTTTAAAACCTACTTCATATGGCAGAAGTGTACTTACTGTACTAGACCAATGCTTTCTTAATACAACATCTAACCATCTTATTTTTTAGTCCTGCAGACATACTTGAGAGAAAAGTGCGGGATTACCAAACATTCTGAGAATTTGGAATACTCAAGTTCCTACCATTTCTATCTCTATTCTTCTTGAATCCACCACCTTCTTGGATCTCCCTCCCTCCTCATCCACCAAGAACCTCGGTGTCACCCTCGGACTCTTCCTCTCCTACTCTCAACATCAGGGTTGCCGATTTTTTATATATATATTTTTTAAAATAAAAAAAATCGGATTTATTTGATTTAAATCCGATTTTTTTTATTTAAATGGATTTTTTATTTTTTTTTATTTTTTAATTGTGGAATTTTTTTTTGTAGTACCGTTGTTGTAGCTCTACAGTACCTCCAAACTGTAAATTTAAGGATGTTGGAAATGGTTTTTTGTGAATAGTTACATACCAAACTAAAGCCAATTATTTATCATTGTGGCATCCTCTAAATGTGAACTACAATGTGTGAACTACAAGAATTTAGCAATGGAGTACGCCAGAGAAAAATACCCCTCACTCATCCTAGTCATTCGTTTCTTTTACTTTTCTTTCTTTGGTTCTTCAGTTCTCATCTGTTTGCTCCAGATACTTAATGCTGATGTGGTCAACTGGGAAGAAGGCTGCAGTCGCTCCATACTCTGGACACATGTTAGCAATGGTGGCTCTGTCTGCGATAGAGAGCCCAGCCACTCCAGGCCCAAAGAACTCCACAAATTTACCAACCACGCCAACCTGTCGCAGGTGCTGCAGAGAAAACAATTTCATCATGAGCAATATGTATCATTCTTTAGCAAATGTGTGATCAACCCTAATTTTCAAACTATATACCAGACTATTATAGAAAAAATAATTAGTTGCCCGAACCGGGCAACCACAATTTTGTTAATTCTCAGATCAAAACCTGTCTAAATATAAAAACAGAGCTTAAACTGACTTCTACTGCTCCTCTCTCGCTCCCCACGTGGACGATCTGATAATCTGATTTAATTAGACGTGCATGACGTTGATGGAAACACAACATTCTCAACGTTACCTGTATAAACTGTCCGGTTCGCCCCAGTATAACCGCGTATGTAAAATAAAATGAATCCCCTTCCAAAAAAATGAAGGAAAGCGGCAATCAACAACAGGACTGTATCCCCTCGACAGCATCAGTCTCTGCTGTGCCACAGGCTGCTGGTAAATGGGATGCGGTGGAGAACAGGGGAAAGGGCTCGTCGGGCAGACTGCAAAGTCTAAACTGATGCAACGTATATCTGTGACTGAAAGTGATGCTGTATATCGCAATGAAATGTTCAATTTTTGTTGGTCTGGATAAGGGTGTCTGCTTGGTAAATAAATAATACATTTTAAGAAAATAGCAATGTTTATTTATTTTTTATTTTTTTCGGGCAACTTGGATTTTTTTTCTGGTTGCCCTGCAGGGCAACCGGAAAAAAAGTTAGTGTAGAGCCCTCTATATCTATATCATTTATGACACTGTAAAACGTGTCACATTCAAGAAATATGTCTCTACCTTGGTGACTGTTAAGACAATGTCAGTCGATGTGACCAAGGTTCCCAACAGCTTGTACCCGATTACTTCAGGAAGCACCATGCTGATTGGCTGCCCCAACATCACGGCCTCAGCTTCAATCCCACCCACACCTAAACATCAAACGGTTATAGGACACATGGCTGCCCATTACTAAAGCACCACATTTGGAGAGGACATAGCTCAGGTGTATCCAACTGGAACAATAATATTCACCAATCCATTCTGGTAGCAATTTACAAGTGGAATCAGGTATTTCATGGTCACATAGTTTTATATAAATGGAAAAACACAGAGTTGGATGCATTAGGTAAGCCTCTGTCTGGTTATTTTGAATTTTTATTTGGTGTTCTTGTTTTTTTTTTTTTCTCTCAGGCACAGTTGGTGTAACATGATGACTTTTGAGATAATAATCTAAAATAAATACTGAAAAAAGGAAAAATACCTGGTATGGTAACAGTTGAAAAACAAATTCTGATATAACATGAACTGTATCATGAATGCAAGTGCACATATTATTTAGGGTATTATTTGATATATCCATATTACATATGCTGGGTTTTATGAGACATTAAATGATTTTGGTAGGTTTTAGCAATGAGTTCAGATCAACAAACACAGTGTAATGTAAATGTCCGAGAATATGTGTTTACCCCAGCCTAGAACTCCAAGTCCACCGATCATGGTTGTGTGGGAGTCAGTACCCACAAGGCTGTCTGAGTAAAAGAAGCCATCCTGTTCAAACATCACCTTCGCCAGGTACTCCAGATTGACCTGGTGAACGATTCCCGATCCTGGGGGAATAATCCTCATATTGCGGAAAGCCTTTGATCCCCACTAGACACCCAGCAGAATCACAAAATTATCAGACTCACACTACTGAAGGCAATGGCAGCTTTATGGACTACTGCCCAGACATAAACTGTGTATTTTAATAAGCAAAAAGCAACCTTTAAAAACTCAAATCTCTCTTTGTTTCTTTCAAACTCCAACTCCTCATTCTTCTGTAAACTTTCAGTCCTGCAAAAGATGTTGAAATATTCATTTTTTTTATATTGAAGCAGAGGTTTCAAATAAGATGCTCATTAGAATACAGACCAGTTTCTGAACACGTATCACAGCAGAAATCCACCTCCTACCCCCTCACTTTGGAGATGTTTTCACATAGAATGAGTCGAATATTTTCCCCCTACATAAAGGGAAAACGTTACTTATTTTCTGTAAATCCTACATGTATTTCTTGTGTATTTTTAAGTAAAAATTGAAATTCTGAAAAATTGTTTTTACAATTGATTGTGTAATTAATTCAAGATACTGTATATTTTCAATGAGGAGCATAGAAGAAAAATGTGATATCAGCAAAAAAAAAAAAAAAACACAATGGTTTGTTCTTAGTTTTGTCATTTACTATTCATTGCATCACACAGCTCTGGTTTGGATTAATGATCACCCTTTGCAGCGAGGAATCTGAACCTAATTAGCAACCTGCAAATCCTCAGACACCCATTTCAACATCGCTTTGTACAAAGTCTAAAAACACTCTCCGCTCAACTTTTTAACAAGCACTTTCCCCTCCTACCCGGGTGAAGCTACAGGAATAATGAAACCTTGGGATTTAAACCTACTTAGACATGAGTTTTTCCCCCTATTCCTCAATAAACTATTGGGGAATAGGGGGGAAAAAAACTCTCATGTCTAAGGAGGAGTAATTTATGCTGGCTAATTAGCATAGCTCACAGGCGGCACTAGCAAACCACCGCCAATTGTTGATGTGTTATTTAATGTTGACACTTGAATTTCCGTTTTAACAGCTCTTTGTTCCTCCTGTAAAGCCTCCCAATCTAGATATGCCAAGCCATGCTTGTCAGCCACTGCTGATAATTGAAACACCTCACTTCCTGTCCTTTTGCTTCCCACTGGACCCTGTTTTATCACACAATTGGGGCCCAGCATAAAAGGAGCCCTTTATCCGAGGGAGAAAGTTGTAAGCCAAAACATGTAGAGTGCAATAGTGTCACCCAACATTAAGGGCTTAGGTAATGCAAAGAACAAGAACACTTCTTCTGTCTTGACTTATGTCAGCTCTAGTGACCACAGTCTTTACAGCAATACTTTTCATAAAATGTTCCCAGTCTTTAATTTCTATATCCTATTATGTGCGTTCTGTATTATTTTCTAGGGAATTCACCATATGTGATTTATGCTTTTTACTTTGGGATTTTTCTTTTTCCTTGCCACTCCTCTCATTTTATGCTCAATTGATAGCAGTTCTTTTTTTTAAAAAAAAAACCCAAAGCGAGGAGTGCTTTATTTGTGTTTTAAACGTCATGGATAACCGTATATTTACTTCCTATTGAAATCCACATGGATGGAGTGGTCAATCACTAAGTCAGCCGGACACACAGGACTGATCTTCTCTGGGTCTCCTCCTAACTTTTTAACAGCGTCTCGCATGACAGCAAAGTCCACCACGGCAGGCATCCCTCTGAAAGGAGGAGAACATTTTTTTTTACTCCCTGTACAGCTAACTTTCTGACATTTCCAAGCAGTTACATAACATGACCCAGTTCTCAGTCTGCTGCACTCATGTGAAATCCTGCAAGATGACCCTCGCAGGCCTAAAAGGCACTTCCACGCTCTGCTGCTGTGTCACTTTCCAGTTCAGGATGCTCTCAACATCCTCCTTCTTCACTAGAAACTCGTCGCAGTTTCGGACAGCAGCTTCCAGAAGCACCCGGATGGAGAATGGGAGACGGTCTGGAGAAAGCAGCCTGCGTCAGTAGCATAGATAGAGTAACTCCTCGTACTAGGGTGAATTTTAAAAAGTGAATGTAGTGGGGGAAACTGGGGCTATTGGTTGGCCAATCAGTTAAGTATTACAAGTAATCCACCTGCTATATATTGTGACAAAGCACAACTCACTCGGGTTCGTTGCCCCTTTAAAAATACGACCCAGAACAATGAAATGGATTTTTCCGCGCTGGTGCGCTATTTTTAATAAACACAAAAATCAAACACACAAAACCAAATAAACACCTAGCTCTTATCGAGCACTAACTACACACACAGGAACCTAAACTATAAATCAGGACAGCTAAGCTGTTTACCTGGAACACAAAACAAAATCTTCACCCCGAAACAAACCACACAGGTTTACACTACCTTTCTTCACCCGACTGCTCGGAAGCAGAGCACCTATCCTGCTTCCTTCTCTCTCAGCAGCCTAGAACAGACTGGCTGCTCTCTTTAAATACCCTGCACCTGGCTCTGATTTACAATGATCACCAGGTGCAGGGGATAATTAAATAATAAAACAAAACAATTACATCAACCAATGTGCATTTGCACATGTTTTCTGCAGGGAGGATTTAACCCCCTCCCTGCTGTCTCACAATATATATAAAAAGCCAATGAAGGAACGAAGGAATTACGGCTGTAGGACCAGCCTGCTGCTACATACAGTACACTCTGCTACACAGAGTTCAGTGATGTGAACTTTCTAGTTTCTGCTATAGGCCATTTTTTGTTTGCTAGTTTCAATTTTTGTTATTAATTGTATTTATTTGTTTGTGTGATTTCCCCCTTGTCTGCCTGGCGTTCTGGCTGTGCTGTCAAACTCCCACAAAACAAAGGATTACTGTAAGTAACACATTACAGATGTACCATAAAAAAGCAGTACCATAAAAAATATATGTCACCAGTATAATGAACAATCTATTTTACCATATCTGGGATCTCTCAAATTGCACAGATTGTAGAACTTCTTTTCTGGCTTCTGGGGGCCCAGGAGCTCTACAAGGTGTGCATACGGGTTGCTCATGGTTTCAGACAGTCCTTTGTTTCACCTGAAGGAATTAGGAAACAATAAAAAAATTATATAAAATCGCAGAGAACAATAACCTGATTAACTCCAGGTAAAAATATTCTTACCGTCAGCTCATTCATTACACAACTCCACATTCACAAACCATTAATATTCAATCCAGTTTAAACAAAGAACTAAATTCAAACCATGAATAAAATCTGGTTGCTTAGAAACAAACATCATCCATGTCTGTTATGCCACACACTAGCTGGATAATAAAACACTGCGCCTGGAAAACTGCCATTGAAGTAGAAAAAGTTATTGTACTGAAGCTGCATGTCTTCACATGCTTACATATACTTGTAATGGAAATAAGACCCCCATTACACAGCAGTTTGATCCATTCCTGGTTATACTAGTTTAATCAGGACACACACATAAACATGTTTTACATACACTAGAGCTGATAAAGCTTGTATCAAAACCTGGAATGGGTCAAACTGATACGCATTAGGGCCCATATTCGTAAAACTTACCGTCTCCTTTATCGTTCCAGTAATAGTGTTTAACATGACATTATTTCATCGGGTGATGCATAAACGCCATTTACCATCAAAAAACATCACTCATCGCGATGTTAGAATAACGTGCCCTTAGACCCATTTTCTCATTAGCATATTATTTGTATGACTCATAAATCTGTATTGTGCCGTTAATTAACACGTGCCTCAGACTAGGCGGAGAATGAAATGCGTCTTAACGGTATCATTTCCTAGCAAAATTTCTGCTTTAGGAACATGTATTTAAAGTCCATATGTCACCTATTTCACATTACAATCATGCGAAGCACACCTGCTGAAGCCGATATGGCTGCGGCCATCAGACCCAGTAGTTTCTGGCACAATAGGAGGGTGACCTGCGATCCCTGTTGAAACAGGGAGAGGCAATCCTGGATAACTGCAACTCTGTCGTCTGACAGGTATGCGCACATCGTACTGGAGTCCAACCGGAGCCCCAAGTACGTTGGGCACTGCACCGGTGTAAGCTGACTCTTTGCATCGTTGATGGTGAGGCCCAGCCTCGCCAGAAGCTGTGTCACAACCGCCGTGTGGGCCACTGCTCCCTCTCGTGACTGGGAACAGATCAACCAGTCGTTGAGTTTATTACTCTGATCCCCTGCAGCCGCAGGGGGTCAGGATAGCATCTACCCACTTTGAAAACGTACGAGGAGCTAGGGAGAGGCCGAATGGCGGCACAGCAAACTCGTAAACGCTTCCTTGAATGGGAACGTGAAAGTACGCGTCCCGTAAGCCCACGGTGGTGAACCAGTTGTCCGGCCGGATGGACTGGAGAATGTGACGGTGCGTCAGTATCTGGAACCTCATTTCTGGGCCCAAAGGTATGTCCTGGGGATATAGGCATGTCTAGCAGTGCAGCATTATCCGCGTCAGGAACTCTGGCTTGTGACAGCCACAGCTGTCTACGAGCCACAATCAAGCTAGCCAGGCTCCGGCCAAGAGCTTGCCGTTGGAGACCAGAGATCTGGACAGGCTTTGTATGGTAAGGTGTACTGTATGAGAAACAGATTTGAGATGCTATTGTATGTATTGTATTTGAATGGATTGTGCAGGTATTTGCAAACTGAGGGAATACAGTAACAAATAAAAGCATAGGCTTTTTTTATGACATTTAACATTTAATTGTATTTTAATGTAAATGTGCGGTGCTCTCTTATGTGCCATTTGCAATCCAAGCTGAAAAAGGTTACCTTTGTAAACTTGCATCCCAGATATAATAGATTTAGTTACATTGTTTACCATCAGGAGTTTATGTATGATTTAATTGCACAAGATTCCATAGTTAGATGATGAGCTGATAACATCTCTTCAGCCAAAGAAGCAGGCACAGTAATCTAAGAGCACCGTTACCATTATGTAAAACAGTATGTAGCGTGAGTTTTGTACTGAAGCAGGGTCAGCTGTTGCAGGAAAAACACAGTTTATTTCTCAAACTGACCATTTAAAAAATGTGAAAGCAGCACACAGAAATACTGTAATTAGGAAGTGTACTGTGTACTGCAGCTTACGTGATTGCAGTAAACAAAACAAAAAAAAAAAAAAAAAACGGTGACTAAATTTAGCTCTCAGATTGTTCTAATATAAAGGTATGACAATGTGCTCGCTGTGGTGTATTTAATATGTAGATATAGCAGAACAAACTCACTGCAATTTAAACTTGTTTTTACTGAAGAATAAACGGTATGTAAATCATAAGTGCTGTCTGTGTTACATACTGTCAGATCAGGACAAAACTGTGCATGCGAGCTGCAGCATGCTATTCCCAATATTATAACTGTACACAATTAAAGTTGCGGTCACCAGTTCAATACACAACACTTATTTTAAAATTATAAACATGCTTTCATTGCAGTCATCAGCTGCATAGATTAACCATTCAGCAGAATGAGGCAACAAACAAGTGAGTACAGACACAACAAACCTGGTGGTAATGGGGTAGGTCTCGGTTTTACAACAACAGTTTAAGATTGCACATAGTTACTGGTACACCTGGTGGTCGCTGTTGGAAACACTGGTACTTGAAATGAAAAGGTTGAAAACCACTGGTGTAGACAGACCGTGTATGCCATTGATGTCTTAAGTAGGGGACACGGCTCATTTATATACCTCTAACAATTGGTTAGATAAAATACCTTGGTAACAATCCGTGACGGCAAATCACATCTAAACACATTACTGCCCGGTAAAATAGCCATCTTTCATGAATATGGTCCTAGGAGTCTTATTTCCATTCCTTGTAGTTACATATGAATTTACAGCAGGTAAAGACACATGCACTGTATGTGCCATATTTGCTCTAAAGTAGCTAGCACCTTTCATGTGCACAAAAATATATCACAAAAAAAAAAAACATGTTCATTACTTGAATACAAAATAATGTATTGCAACCTACCTTTGTTGAAACCCAATGAAAAGCAGGCACGTGTTTGCTGCGGTACTTTTTGCCTCGAGGTACTACTGTACTTGCTCTATTTCAGACCCTCATATTATTTTTTGCTTTGGTGCTGCAATTCTTCTAAACATGCACACAAACCAGACAGCGTGAGTGACGCCTCTGTATTAATGAAACACTGCTCCTATTCGGCCCCTATTTAACTTAAAACCCTTGATAAGCTGCCAGAACCTCCAACTGTTGTACGTGCCACTTTGAAAAGCTACGTGATCACAGGTCATCTGGGAAAAGAAGATTTTTATAGCATAGTTTATTTTGAGATGTTGTGAATAAAAATATAAAATGAGAAGGAAAAGATCCAAATCAGAAAAAAATAGAGTCCTTTGTGTACAGAAGGTTAGCCTCACTGCCACACATTCACGTTACCTGCCTTTGAAAAGAGAATAGATAAAACAGTTTGGTGACAGCCTTATTTCTTCATGCAGAGGCATGTAAAATATTAAGCGTCTTGAATTTAAATAAGTATTTGCCTGAAACAATTACTTTTGACCCCAGATGTTTTGTCAAAACCAAATACAGGCTTTGCATTAATGTACAACACATCAGCTATTACCTCCAGCTCAGGGCACCTGTCACCACAATTAATTATGAATCAGGACATTTTTAATTTGTTTTTAGTTTTTTCTTGACTGCATCACTTAGGCTGCTTGGAATGTATTTCCAGAGATGGAAATAGGACTTCCATTGCATAGCAGTTTGATCCAATCTTGGTTTCACCATTCCGAGTTTAATATTATTATTATTATTTATTTCTTAGCAGACACCCTTATCCAGGGCAACTTACAATTGTTACAACATGTCACATTATTTTTTACATACAATTACCCATTTATACAGTTTTACTGGAGCAATCTAAGTAAAGTACCTTGCTCAAGGGTACAGCAGCAGTGTCCCCCGCCTGGGGTTGAACCCACGACCCTCCGGTCAAGAGTCCAGAGCCCTAACCACTACTCCACACTGCTGCTCCTTTGTGGATTCCCGTGCATGGTGAGAGCACTGTAGCATCTCGTTCACCGCGGGACCGAAGGTATGCCCTGGTGTAATAGGGGCATCCAAAAGCGGTGCTTTGTCCCTATCATGCACATGTGCCTGGGAAATCCAAAACTGCCTGCATGCGGCTACCAGCGCATCCAGGTTTCTACCTAAAGCTTGCCCATTCAGTTTTGACAGGCAGAGCAGGTTCTTATTAACCAGGCGCAGCTGGTTAATAAGAACTTGGTGGGAAACTGCTGCCCAGAGCTTCTCCATCTGCTCAGAGTCCGCTGATATCTTGGAACGGCAAGTCTTCTTCTTCTTCTTCTTCTTCTTCCTCAGAGGAGGAGCCATGGCGGGAGGACGCAGCCACCTATCTAACAGAGGGTGAGGGAGAAGAGCGCTGTGTAGAGCTGCGGGAGAGACGCTTCTCCAGCATGCGCTTGGAGAAACGTGTACAAAACTCACAGAAACTGCAGGTCATCAGTGCCTCCTTTGCGTTCTCTGGCCCCAGGCAGGAAGAGCATCTACCTTGCTTGTCCTCAACACGCAGAATGGCCTTGCATGTCTCGCAGGGATAAAACATAGGCATTATGCAAGTAGCAATGCAGTGTACAGTAACAATGTACAGGTGTGTGGCTGTTCAAGACCTGAACAAGACCGGCTTGGTACCGGACCGGGGATGTTAGCCCTGGTCGGTAGCTAGTCAGAACCTGGATAGTATCAGGACGGTACCGGTACGGTAACCTCGGTCTCAGTTCGGTATGCGGTTTGGTGACCTTGGTACCGATACGGTACGGGTCCCCCAGTTCAACATTACCGCAGGTAGCACTGTACAGGGATTCCCACCTGTGCAAGCTACTGGCCAAGCCACTCAGTCAGTACGCTCACAAGACTGAGGGAAGCCAGCTTGTTAGAATTAACTAACAGCCCTCGTAATGATGATGCAAGACCTGTCACAAAAACGGCATCAAGATGCTCTGGGAGGGATTGCAAGCAACCACAACTGAAGCAGCCTCTTGGTCCTGCACAGCACTGCTGAACCCAGCAGCTGCTCTCACTTCAAGTGTGCTGCAGCACGCATTGCAGACAAGCCTGCACCTAGTCTCTGAAATTACAGAAAAATACAATGAGAAAAGAAGATATGTCTTTATACAAAATACAGTAATAATAATTACTTTAATTAGAAGCCAGTGAAAAGGCTTGGGAGATGGTACGACGGGAATCTAAAGGACACAGTTTGTGTGGGAGAAGTTAGACAACAAGCAGTGGAAGGGTTGAAGAGCATAGACAGCAGCGCTTTACCGGGCAAACTGAAACTCTGGTGCTTTCAGTTTGGTCTACTGCCGAAGCTGCTGTGGCCACTGACTGTGTACGACGTTTCCTTGACAACAGCAGGGAAGCTGGAAGCTTTAATCTGTTCGTACATCAGGAAATGGTTGGGAGTTCCACGCTGCCTCAGCAGAGTGGGACTTTATGGTAAAGGAATACTGCAGCTACCAGTCTCCGCTCTAACCGAGGAGTTTAAGTGCGCCAAGGTCCGACTGGAAATTACATTTGTAGATTCACGTGACAAATGTGTAAGGGAGGTGGCACTTGTGTTGAAAACTGGAAGAAAGTGGGCAGCAAAGAAAGCTGTGGCTGCCCTTCGAATCAGTGATATTATGGGGCAAGTTCAGCATGTAAGAGGGGGTCTTGGTCTCAGTTCAGCTCCATTTCAACGGAGGAAGCTGGTAGTCAACGAAGTGCAAAAGCAGGAGGAGAGGATAAGGTGTGTAAGGCCGTTTCCCAGGCCAAGCAGGGAGAATTAATGAGATGGGAGAGTGTGGAACAACGCAAGATCGGCTGGCAAGAACTATGGACAATGGAACAGAGCAGGATCCTCATCAGATCCAGATATGATGTTCTCCCATCACCACAGAACCTAAACCTCTGGGTGGGTGAGGATCCCTCATGTCCTTTGTGTTCATCACCTGCAACATTAAGGCACATTTTGACAGGATGTAAGGTGGCGCCATGACCAGGTGCTCTGATGTTTGGCCTTAGCATAGGAAGACAAGCGTAACATGACCAATAAGTTGCCACCAGTCCCATTAAAGCATTACACACAAAAGACAATATTCCTCCGTCCAGGAGAGCAACCACCAAGTAAAGGTATTAAAACCAAGCCTTCCCCAGGACAACTGGAAGCTGCTAGAGACTGGAAATGGCTGGCAGATGTTGGTCAACGGCTTATTTTTCCACCTGCGATTGCCACCACTAACCTTCGACCAGACATTATCTTGTGGTCTGGATCAGCACGGATGATGCTGTGGATGAGGCATATGAGAGGAAAAAACTGTGGTATGCTCAACTAGTCGCTGAAGCGTAACAGTGATTATGGAGAGTCTGGGTTTACCCAGTGGAAGTGGGTTGTCGAGGATTTGTGGCACACTCTACAACCCAGTTTCTCAGAGATGTCGGGTTCAGTGGCCAAAAGTAGTGTCGCACAGTGAAGAACTTATCTGAAACAGCAGAAAGGAGCAGCAACTGGCTGTGGTTGAGACGGAAAGATTCTGGCTGGGGACGTCAAGCACAATAGAAAGAAAGCAACACTGATGTACGGGTAAGTAAGACCCCAAAGATGTTCCCTACTCAGCTCAATCCAGACGGTTGTCATGCTGATGTGCTGGGGAGACCGTACTGTGGTTGATCCCCGGAGCCAGCATCGCAGCCGTTGTGTGTGCTGATGCGCTGGGGAGGCAAAATAAGCTGATCCCTGGAGCCAGCATTACACTTCAGCCATCAACACCAGGCAGAAGGATATCTACATCATCATATGGAAAGAAACACAAATGGATGGAGACACACATGGATCACATTAGTTTACTGTAAAGCTACGTCTTAGTTGGTGCTTATCGTGGCGAGAGCCGAGTTCAAATCAGCATGAAGTTTTAACATCTACTCTTATGTAATGGAAATAATACAAACCGTCTTGAAATTTTGGTCAAAGCCAAAACGAGAATTAAATAACTCCAGCTGGAGCTATTGCAGCCTGGGGAGACAGCACAAAGTCAGCCAACTTACGTTGCTTGATCCCTTGGTAGGTGTGACTCAAGCTGCGGCTGCACGCGGGACACAAGGCCACAGTGGGACAAACAACAGGCTGTAGTACACAATATAGGTGCAATTATTTATTTATTTATTTATTTATTTATTTATTTATAACTATTACAGTGTAAATAAATTATTGCATTTATAATGTAAAACACAATAATAACTAAAAATGATGCAGTCAAAAAGTACTTATCTAATGGCCTCCTGTCAGGTCAGTTCTTGAAGGTCTGAGAGCACTGTGATAGTATGCCCTCAGGGGCGGGCTATGACTCAGTCACAGGCTCTACAAGCAGCTTTGATATATTTTATTCAGGTTTCGGATCTTTAGGAGGCAAATACCCATTCCATAATGGCTACATTTCGTACTTGAAAGGGAACCCTGTCCAGAGGTTTAGACTTTCAGTGCCCTGTATATATTTACTGCAAGTTTCTTCTGGGCCATACTCCATCAGTTCAACTTACAAACAATCTCTTTACAATCAAAGCTCACGGAGGCAGTCTCTGTTATGTGAACGTGAGATTCTTCACACATCTTAAATAAAGAACCTTTAAAAGCTTTTTTTTTTTTATCAACTTCCTAACAGGCAATGAAGATCTGATAAATAAGCTATTCTCTCCATAAGATTTGATACATCATTTCAATCAATGTTATTGTCAAGTTCTTATCAGAGAAAGTTGCAGTATTATCTCACCTCTCTTTTCTGGTCTGTTTGGATGCTTACAAGAATAGCAGCACAGACTACTGTTCATGAGCAGACTACAGCAGAGATGGAGAAATCGTGAATGTACAGTGGTACTACCAAGGAGATCAATTCAATCAAAATCAATTTTGAAGCAATCTGCTCACAGGCTGATTGTTTGTTTATTGTTTAATAATGTTCTCTGTCAGGGTACACTGGGCACTATTTTCCAGTGTACTTTAATAAGGACTTGTTTAATTTAGTAAGGGGGGGAAAAGTTATAATAACACTGGTTTACAAAATTTTACTTTAATGGAGGGGCATTTTCAACACAATCTGAGAAGGGGAAGTGGAATGTCAAGACCATTATACGGTTGGTATAATTAACCAGTGATTTGCTAAATAAAGCAATTTTAAAAATCTTGAAAATAGTAAATACCTGTTCTATAGTGTAATTGACAAAATACAACAAACAAAACTAAGCTCACCCATCTTGTTACATTTCTTAAAATAATGGACTACAATGTGTCTTGTTTATTTTTCTGTATAACCAAAATGGTTTCTTATAGAACTGTTCATGAGCAGATAAGAAACTGAACACATGTTTACTGTGAATGTCACGTTCAGTATTTGGCGGTGTTGCAAATCAGTTAATTTTTGATATTTTATTCATCCAGAGGAAGAAAATAAATCTGATAAATTGAGATGTTCCAGATCACCACCACTGGATATATGCCCACAACACAATTATTTTTTTTATTATTATTAGTTTATTTAGCAGACGTCTTTATCCAAGGCGACTTACAGAGACAAGGGTGTGTGAACTATGCATCAGCTGCAGAGTCACTTACAATCGCGTCTCACCTGCAAGATGCAGCACAAGGAGGTTAAGTGATTTGCTCAGGGTCACACAATGAGTCAGTGGCTGAAGTGGGATTTGAACCGGGGACCGGTTACAAGCCCTTTTCTTTAACCACTGGACCACACAGCCTCCTCTATCATGTAGTATATTGGAAAGTGGCCAAACATTTATGGATAGTGCGACTGGAAAATAAATTCTGCCTTGATATCTAGATTTACAGTACCAATTATACAAACTAATAGTACAGTTGTAGTCAAAAGTATACATACCCCAAAACTTTTGAGCATTAGCATTTTTGGAGTGTTGCAAAAAAAAATTGCTGAAATAAATAATTGTAGACATCTATTTACTTTGTAACATTTTTTCCTAATCCACAAAAGCAAAACTTTTGCTACAAAAGATTTTTCCTAAAATTCTTTGTTTTTGAAGAAGTTTTTTCATAATAATCATAATAAAAATGTTAAACATTAATATGTGTTTGTTACCTATGTTTTAGAATGGTTAATTATGTATCTAATATACTCTCAAATTAGCCAGCTCCACTTAGAAGACCCTGTTTGAATTTTTGTGAACAAGGCACTGTTCTCCAGGATAAATGAGTTGTGGCATGAGCCAGGGTGCTTGGCAACTACATCAGTGATAATACATTGAGCATCACATCAAACTTGCACCGTAAAAGAATGATGATGTTTTCAATTCCTTGAATCTGGGGATATTGCAACATGTGTGCAAACTATTACACCTAGCACATTTGGGAAACCAGACAACTGATCATATTTGTGTTTGGCTCTATTTTGTTCCACAAGATGTTCTGCGATCAATTTTTCACTTTGCCCTTTTTGAAAATTATAAACACTATCAATGACATTTTAAAAATACACAGTCAGTTTTACTCACTTTGAGCCTGGTACAGCTCCAATCCCTGCAAGCTTTGAATGTTGAACCTATATTCAAAATAATGTGGTAATGGTTCAGCAAATGGCTATTGACACAAAATCTGAACTGTGGAGCTGCTATGGTTTTATGTATCAGCTGATGGCGAAACTCTACCAAAGTTCAATGCTATACTGTAACGTTTATTGTAACGTGTAACTCTCAATTATTTGCTGATGAGTCAGATAAGTTATTATTGAGTGAGGGTAACACTTGAAATAAAAGTTATACCCTCTGAATTTGCTAGACATTATTATGTTATCTTATTATTACACCATGATTATGGTACAGTGTATCTAATTATATACTGTCTCTGCATGTTTGCAAGGTTTGCTCAATGTAAATAGAAATATTGCACTTTTTGTCAATACAATGAAAAAGACTGATGGACTAGATTTGGGGCCACATGAATGCCAAAGCACTGTGCTAGTTGTTGAAATGCTCTAATGTCATTTAATCTTTTCAGCTTTCATAAGCTATGTATGGCCTGTTCAGTACATGGATGGATGATCTTCAAGTAAAACTAGGTGTTGGTGTCTCAGTAAGAGATCTGAGTTTATCCATTTGCTGAGACATACATCAATTGAAGACAGCCATCTCCTGGTGTATCATCCAGGTGTATCATCTACAGCCTTTTTTCAGCCCAAGACATTTTTGCTATTTCTTCCACAGCCCACCCAGATGGACGCCAAAGCCTGCCTTTTGGCCTAGTCCACAGTTCTAAATCTAAATGACTTTTTTTTTAAATGTTATTGTTGTTTGTGGAATAGTCTGTATGTAAAACTCAGTTGGTCTGTTCTAACAAGTATTTAAATCCCATATGCCATTTTTTCACTTATGCTGGCATTAACAAGTTTCTCTGGAGCTGTACAATGTGGGTGGTCTGCATTATGCTAATCTTCTGTACTGTGACAAAATATGGAGCAAGGATAAACAGGCCCTTATTATTTTTTCAAATAGCCTAAGGCAATAAACATATAATGGCAATTCTGCCAGTAGTTTTATGTTTTGTTCACAAAAAAGTTGCTATGTAATTGCATGTTCTTAGAGAGCTAGATTTCATACAAACTCTTTTAATCTACAAAATGATTAACCCACCTGCTACCTTCCAATAATAATCAGCACATGAGAAAAAAATAGGCAAAAACAGAAAAGCAGCAACCCATACTAGGTTTGGAGAAAAGAAAGGCAAAAAATAAATCAAAGGACATTTGTAAATGTGTAAATTCAGTGTTAAGAGTTTCCCCAGTGCTCAATACATTAATACATGAATGGTGGGTTATTTGATCCTGTAGAAATACATGCAACTGTTAAAACAAGGGACTTACAAAAAACAACCTTAGCACACAATTCAACAGATGTCTTGCACAATGTGTTTAATGTCTTCCAACTGTGATGATTGCAGTATCTCTGATTTTGGGGTGTGTGCAGACTGGAACTAACTGTCCAATCAAAGCCAGTACTGTTTAGGAAATAATTAATGATGTGACTGTCTATACAGTGGGTGTGAGCTCTGTTTACTTACTGGACAATTATTAGATGAAGATCTTGTAGGTTCATACTCATTCAAGAGGGGTGATCTTTATTGCAGCACACAAGGTGGAAATATATCATTTAAGGTATTCAGCATTATATAAATATATCATTTTTATTCATACAAGCAATACAAACACATCTCAGAAACCTTAATGTTCTCGCTCTCGCTCCATCAGCGTCCTCTGCTGGTAAGATGCAACCTATTAAGCTCTGAACCTAACAGTCCAAAATAGATATGAATGCATATGAATAAATGTCATACAGATGCCAGTGGATTTACTGTAAGCATTTCTCAAATTTGATTCAAAATTAATTCATGAAAGACCACGCTTGAATACATTGTTTATCATGTATTTATAAGTGAGATTTATGAAAATAAACCTGAAGTGATAGGTTTCTATCTACCACTTGTACTGATTTGAATTCCATCAAAAAATATTAGAATTGGGACTGTGTCAGTCCAAATGGGTTCCCAGTAGGCAGAAATCAGTGCATCCATATAAACTATTTGAACAGAATACAATAAAGAGTGATATTCATGATTTCTTTAGAAACATTTCATGAAAGCAAAGCTTTACTCAATCTACCAAAATGCACTTTTAAAAACAGTTTTTAACTCTTTCAACACTGCAGACCTGTATATAGGTGTAGGAAATATCACTTAACTCCAAATTGCAAACCAGTTAACTGAGTTTTTAATTTAAGTCGACTCCAAGTCGATACTTAGTTTAACATGATACCTAAAGCCAACATTTTGGTAGAACGAATAAATAGATTATGCAAAATAACCTCTTTTTTTAGAAGCTACAAGAGCTGTTAAAAGTTTACAGCTGTACAGCTTTTTAGAAGCTACAAGAGCTTGGTTAAAGTTTACAGCTGTAAGGGGTTGGTTTGATTAAGTAATACCCTGCAAGGATAGGCCTCAAATTGAATTTTTAGAGCATATTATAGCAAGGGGCACATAACAAACAAGGTGTCATTATTATTTATACACACTGCTGTACCCAGACTGTTGTATGGCTACTGCAGATTGTAGGGCAGTATGAGGTATAAAGTATGAAGTGTGAAGACTGCGAAGATCAGCCTGAGGTGGGGTTATTTTCTTATGTCCTTTTTCGTCTTGAACGCACTTGATCTCTGGAGCTTATACACCTTTTCAGCTTCAACACGTTCCTCTTCCAAAACTTCTTTGTCATCCAGCACCTCCAAACCTGGGATTTGGCTGATAACATACCTTCTGTGTGGGAGACAAGAAAATGGACAGTAATGCAATCACCACAGACCCTCAAGCTAAAGCACCTTTAAATCCAGATCCATGGGGTCTGGCTGTGCTCCTGGAGCTGACTGGAGCTAGCTAGCATGGGACAACATGAAAAATGAGGGGGTTGAAAAATGACTGTGCGAGGGTACTGACATACTAGGAACACACTTATTGTGACGTCTTTATCATTGACGTCTGGACAAAAAGGAATGTTAATTTCTGAGGATTAGCTATGCTGAAGAACAGTCTATGTATTTGGTAAAACAGCGCTGAACTTGAATGAGAAACTGTGGGTGCAACTGAACAGGCGTGTGAGCAGTCACCGGAGAGAATATGCACTGAACGTGCTAAGAAGACTAAAACGTAGGGTTTTTACTTTGGTGCAGTGAATTCAGGTGTAGCATGAGAAACTGCACCCATGAGATAGTGCGGGCCTTCAACGCCGTTGACTTTACCACGCATGCGCACGTTATGTGACGTACCAGGGATTCACTTTAGCGTAGCTATACCTACGAGAAACTGCATCCTGTGCAATTGTGCACCCCTACTTTATTATATTAATATTCACATTTAGCTGTTTATGTTTAATAAAATATGTTGTTTTATTAATAAATAGGTTGTTCCGCTTCCTGTTTTTTCACACTGTTAGTAATGCGAACAATTCACATGATTTCCATTCCACGCTTGAATGTATTTTTTTTTTTTTTTGGGGGGGGGGGGGGTTGGGTGCAGTATCTCGTAGCTATGAAAACACCTTTTCTGATGGGGTGCAGTATCTCATAGCTATGAAAACACCTTTTCTGATGGGGTGCAGTATCTCATAGCTATGAAAACACCTTTTCTGATGGGGTGCAGTATCTCATAGCTATGAAAACACCTTTTCTGATGGGGTGCAGTATCTCATAGCTATGAAAACACCTTTTCTGATGGGGTGCAGTATCTCATAGCTATGAAAACACCTTTTCTGATGGGGTGCAGTATTTCATAGCTATTAAAACACCTTTTCTGATGGGGTGCAGTATTTCATAGCTATTAAAACACCTTTTCTGATGGGGTGCAGTATTTCATAGCTATTAAAACACCTTTTCTGATGGGGTGCAGTATCTCATAGCTATGAAAACACCTTTTCTGATGGGGTGCAGTATCTCATAGCTATGGAAACACCTTTTCTGATGGGGTAAAGTATCTCATAGCTATTAAAACACCTTTTCTGAGGGGGTACAGTATCTCATAGCTATTAAAACACCTTTTCTGAGGGGGTACAGTATCTCATAGCTATTAAAACACCTGCAGGCGCCCGGCCAAACTGCAGGGGTCGCTGGTGCGCGGTGAGCCGAGGACACCCTGGCCAACCTAACCATCCCTCCCCCCGGGCGGCGCTCGGCCAATTGAGCGACGCCCCCTGGAGGCTCCCGTCCTCGGTCGGCAAATGTATAGCCTGGATTCGAACTTGCGCCACTCGGGAGTCCCCTGTATTTATATTGTTTAAAAATAAAACCATGTCCTTAAAATTCTAACAAGGGGAAATTGGGCACCACACTACTGATGAAAAGTAATAATACTGTACTTTTGACATGATGAAATTGCACCAGCAAGAATGTTCTTATCAATCACCCATACAGTAAAAAAAAAAAAAAAAAAAAAAAAAAAAGACCTATGTTCTAATGCTTTGTATCTCAATGTAACACACAAAACCAACATATAATCCAGTCTATGAGTTGGTTAGGACTATAGCAAATCAGGATTGAGGTGCGCTCACACATGTTGGGGGAAGTTAGTTGCAACTACACCATCTACTGGTACAAATGTAGTTCGTAATGGACTACAAAGGTTAGACAATAACTTTTTTGCTCCCTTTTGACTTACTGTAGAACCTCAAAGTTATGAACACATAGGGAATGAAGATTGTTAACAAGTTTAAAATGGCCTGCTCTGAAACTAGTGTTATTTCCAGTGATGTACTCTATTAATAAAGAGTTAAAAATGTAATCTGCAATAACAAAAAGAAAACAAAAAAATGAAACAGGAGAGCTGTGTTTCCAGTTCCAAGTGTGTTTGGTTGACTGGTCAGATGTGTGGTGCTCATAACTGTAGGCTCTACTGTAGCTATTCACTGGAGCACCAGGTGTAGCAGGCAGTATTGTGTGATGTACTCCTTCTGAACCTATAGGCTACTCATTAGGTAGGCAAGCTTATTGGAAAATGTGAACATGAGTGTTTAAGAGGAGGTATACTGTAGCATTTGTCACTTACATCATCCTATTTTTTTTACCATCTAATCTAATGTTTATGGTTACAACATCAATAACCAAAAAAGATTGCAGTTAATCATCCACATGCAACTCCCAAATTATACATAAATAACAACGTGTATGCAGTCAACGTTAAAAATTCCAGCTGTGATCTGTACTGGTGTCAATCCTGGTCAAAGCTGGTAGTTTGCAGGTATTCAGCTGGTCCTGCTGGTTCAATATTGGTTTAAAAGCTGGTTAAGCTGGTTCAAGAAAAACAAAAAAAAAGTTTCCTGTAAAGGTTATTCATCAAGAAACTTTTTTTTTTTTTTTGTTTCCCAATTCTGTATTTGGATGTTTACTGAAGAAAAGCTTCCTTAAAGTTGCCGTACAAGATGGCGTCTACAGTGTCGTTCGATTTCCGGTTGGGGGATGATTTCAACTCTCACCCTCGCTCTTGTTCTTTCTCTTCCGGTTACGTTGGCTTCAGGTATGGCGGAGGTTGAAGCTCCGGGAGATTTTAAATTTGCAAGAATCCTGTTTAATCTGTCATTAAAATGAATAACTTCACATTTGTTTTTATTAAGTCTGTATCAATGAAGTGTTAGAGGCATGTTCAGTGTTATATTGTGTGGATTACATTTGGGATACTTATGTTAAAAGCTGGTTCATGCGAGAGGGGCTCCCAAGCCATAAATAAAATTATGCAGGCCACTGAAAGCATTGCACTTTTGTTTCTTTATTTCTTGTATTATTTCAACTGGACCCTCTTCCTAACATAAAGCAAGTTGGTGTTCTAAGTACCAGTACTGTGTGTTTTATGATAGGTGCTGGAAAATACACGAGGATAGAGATGTGCACCACAAATATTGGGCAACTGCAATTAGGAAGCTGAACTGAAGCTTATATTAACGAAGAACAACTACGTTACTCTATATATGTATATGTATATGTATGTATTGCTTGTCTGTCAGACAGATACGACTTGATGTGGCCTCAAAACAGCAACGATTTTTTTTTTTTACTTTGACAAAAGTATCGTTAGTTAAGTGATGTGGTCAAATGGAAATTTTAACTCGCTAATCTATGTCGACGATACCATGTATAGATAATGGTGTAAGTTAGATGTGCAAAATATCTGGTTGTTTTTTTTAATGTAAAATCTTAACTACGTCATGATAACCTAAACTCTGTTTCAGGTTTAAACATGGTTCAGCGCCTGACATACCGTCGTAGGTTGTCCTACAACACGACCTCCAACAAGACTAGGCTGTAAGTGCATTGCATTAAATGATTAAAGAAGTAATAAAAGTTTAAGTAAACCCGCAGATAACATGTATTCCTTTAACAGGTCACGAACCCCTGGTAACCGGATTGTGTATCTCTACACCAAGAAGGTTGGCAAAGCCCCCAAGTCTGCCTGTGGCATCTGCCCCGGAAGACTCCGTGGTGTATGTATTTGTTTTTCACTTTTTACTGGTGTGTTTGTATTTGTGCATTTGAACAGTGACCAGTGGTGTAGCCGATTATCTGAAAGGCTGAGTTGAATTGTTTGGGTTAGTGCCACTTTCACTGGACTTTTTAAATGCTTCATGATTTTAGGAATAGACCCTTTCGTATTGACATATGCCATATACCTGTTAAAGTTATCACTCGAGTTTGAAAAATGTGGCAAGTGATGGGCCAAGTTTCACTGTGTAAAAAGCCTTGAATAGTTCATAAGTCTAATGACTATTTCATTTACAGTAATACCCTATTATAAATGTTTTACACTTCACAGAATTGTGATATACTATTGGTATATACTGCGGCTGTAAGATTGCATTATTTGATCACGTGATGGTTTGGATAATATACATTTAAATTTTCCAGTGATACTCAATTATTTACAAATGTAACAGATGGATTAAGTGCAGTACATATATAATTTGTTAATTTAACGTGTTCAAATTTAAACTACATCATATATATATATATATATATATATATATATATATATATATATATATATATATATATATATATAATGGTGTGTGTGGTTGTATTGTACATCTACGTAAGTGTATGTAGAGAATTGCTATCCTATTGGATTTGAATTTGGTAAGGATTTTCTTTCTTGCAAGATATTTAATCAGCATTTGGGGGAAGGTGACGGTGCCTGTCTGCCCTGTGTTTTACTTGTTTTAAAACGTTTTTCAGGTAGTGTTCTTGAGCCTTGCAGAATATTTGGAATGGCACTTTTTTAAAAATGAATATTAAAAACGAATTGCCAAATCAAGTTCATAAGCTTTTTACACTGGCCGTAAATTCTAATAGAATTTCATGGGCGTAACATCTACATTTTGTTTTCCAAGTAATTGTATAGTTATACATACACATCTCTAATTATGTGATTGCAAGGTAATTTATGCTTTTATCATCAATGGTTGCATTAGTCAACATTTGTCTGTTTGACCTCACTTGAAGACATGAACTAAGACAGTACTGTAGAACATGACTTTCTGGAAAGCGTGTTTAAATTCCTGGCACTTAATTTTGCTAAAGAAAACAACTTAAGGGGTACTTCATACTTGCTATAATGTGTGAATGTATTTTTTTTGTACAGATAAGTGATTTTTACACTGCTTTCTTTTCAGGTGCGTGCTGTCAGGCCCAAGGTCCTGATGAGGCTCTCGAAGACCAAGAAGCATGTCAGCAGAGCTTATGGTGGTTCCATGTGCGCTAAATGTTTGCGTGACCGGTAAGCAGACTAGCATGTGTACGCATTTTGTGGGTGGGGCGGATGCACATTTTAGGTTTGCTTTGTATGGCGTGAAGTAATCTCTGGCCTGTCAAGAGATTTACTAAAGCTTTCAAATGGACAATGTTTTCCATTGTTCTGGATAAGTAAGGGTAGAACCTGTTTTGTGGATGATGCTTTAGGTAGCATGACATTCTAACTGAAGCATTCTCTGAAATGAAGGTATTCTACTATTTATATTTATTTAAGTGTAAGTATTAAGACTTAAGGTTTGCACTTAACCTTGTCCTAAAATCTAAGTAAATATTGATTTATAAAGTGAGCAGTGTTTGCATAAAAATCTGAATGATGTGTATTCTGCTATTCAAAATATTAAGTACTTGTACTGGCATAGTGTGGACATTCTGAAAACAAACATGTCCTTTTAAATAAACCTGAAACAATGGAATTCTGCATGTATATTGCTGGGAATGGGGTTGCTGGGGGAAATAGTAAACTTGTTTTGAAGGTACAGTGCTCCCCCTTGTAACGCTGTAGTCTGCACCATAGTTAAGAGGGCAGTAGTGTGGAGTAGTGGTTAGGGCTCTGGACTCTTGACCGGAGGGTCGTGGGTTCAATCCCAGGTGCTGTACTCTTGAGCAAGGTACTTTACCTAGATTGCTCCAGTAAAAACCCAACTGTATAAATATGTAATTGTATGTAAAAATAATGTGATATTTGTAACAATTGTAAGTCGCCCTGGATAAGGGCGTCTGCAAAGAAATAAATAATAATAACAAGAAACCGTGCTATTTGTGTTCCGCCTTATAACGAGACTACCAGTGTTAGTGTAATGGCATTATGGGGCAAATGAGAGCCATGACCGTACCCCCTTATAACCTGTTCCGCAGTATAAAGGGTCGTCTTAAAAAGGGGGAGCACTGTATATCTTGCGGCTTGAAAACAAGTATGGGGATGTGTATTAATGTGTGGAACATGTTTTTAACCACTGCTTAACTTCATTTTTATTTTATTTTTTTCTAGTATCAAGCGTGCTTTCCTTATTGAAGAGCAGAAGATCGTTGTCAAAGTACTGAAGGCACAGGCACAAAGCCAAAAAACTAAATAAATGTTTGATTTGTACCATCAATAAATGAATAAAAAAGGAGATTGAGTCCTGCATCTTTTTTGAATAAGCCTGATTGTTAGTGAAACTATGCCTTGGCACTGTGTGAAGTTATTTGGTCTTTTTGCATAGAAATTATTTAATTTAAGCTTGGTAATTATTTGTAGCCATGTGCTTACCATCCACTTTGAGACTGGTTTAAAAAAAGAAAGACTAAGTATGTAAGTTAATTTGATAAGTAAATCTTAGTCTCCATACAATGTACAACTGTTGAAGTAGAGCATATGCAACTTGCTACTGCTTGTGTTTCATAATTGGTCAGATGGGTGGCCCCATTTAAAAGTCAGCAACATACCTGATATGACAGGGAGGCTGAGGCCCTGTTTCACGCATTATCAGTAAGCAGACCTTGTTTGATTACAATCCCCAAAGGCAGTTTTTACTGTAGGGAAACAAGATGCCTCTACTCTCAGTGTAATAGGCATGGTCCTGCTGCTTCTAGTGTCCTTAGAATTTACATTTTCTGTGACTCCTTGATGCTCCAGCCACTTGAATAGCAAGCAAAAAGGGGTGTGTTTTTTTTTTTGATCGCTTCCTATACTGTAGATAAACAAAGAATAAGGATATATACAGCAAGATGGTAATGTTTACCATGGAAGTTGTTTCACCTTTAATAGAACTACCATAGGGTATATTTGTAGAAATTCATTTGCATCAATTTAATTAATATAATTGCCATTTTGCACAACTTGAGTCTTCAATATGTTTCGCATGAGATGTGCTTCATATTATAACATTTTTTAAAGATGTTGCTCACTTAATTTACAGTTGGATCTATAGGTAGTTGAAATTTGATGTGAACATCCATTGGTATCTATGTCACGGAAACCTGCTTTTGCATAAGTTCTAGACTTGATTAGTTTAATAATTGGGTATGCCTTTAAAACTACATATACAGTCAAAGACAAAAGTATTGGGCAGTTAAAAAAAAAAACACAAAATGCGATTTCTATCATTTATAATTGTTCTGTTGAAAGATATAATAGAAGAGATTCATCTGTGTAATAAAACAACAAATAATTACATAACATGCATAAAATGAAAAGTAACATGTAAAAACTAATTACATACTTTGACAAAAGTATTTGGGCAATCAACATATTTTGTGTGAAACCCATTAGTTGCTAATTATTGAAATTATAATTGAAACCAACACATGATAATTATAGAATAAATAAATACATACTCATCAAGTGTTGAAAAATAAATCTCAATCGATTGATCTTAAAATGGCAGTGATACAATTAAATGCAAAAGCAGAAAGACATTTTACCGAAAAGCACTGTGGGCTATTATTGACAAACACAGGAGAACAGGAACTACTGCAACTAGGTCCAGGTGTGGAAGACCAAGAAAGATTTCAGCAAAATCTGGAAGAAGAATCGTTGAATTTGGATTACTGCAAACGATTTGACACAAGAATTGAGAGAAGATGGTCAAGAAATTCACAAGCCAACAATTCAACGATACCTTAACAAGATGAAAAAACTGCATGCAGGCAATAAAAATGTGCATTATAAATATCATGGGAGATACTGAAATAGAAGAAGGAATCTAGGACCTAGGAAGTAGGACCTAGGAGTTTATGTTGACTCAGAAATGTCTTCATCTAGACAATGTGGGGAAGCTATAAAAAAGGCCAACAAGATGCTCGGCTGTATTTTGAGAAGTGTTGAATTTAAATCAAGGGAAGTAATGTTAAAACTTTACAATGCATTAGTAAGACCGCACCTAGAATATTGTGTTCAGTTCTGAATACACCGTGTAACAAATTATAATTTTTTTGGTTCCTGGGTAGTAAGTGTTATTTCCTAATTGCTTATGCCTCAAAAGTATAGAAAATGGCTATTATTCCCCACAAACTTTGCTTTTGTGACCAGGACAGTGATATTTTGAAATTTACCTATTTTCCAGAACATTCCAGATAGATTCAGTGCTGAGTAAACTTGGAGTAACTTCTAGAACTTTCCAGTAATATAAATAGTAGTATAAATACAGGGGCCTTAAGCCCACCAGTTCAGTTTAGTTCCAGCTGTCTAAGTGGATACATATCTGCGTTTTTCTGAGATGGCATCAAGGTCATAGGAGACTTCAAAATGGTGGCATTCCTGATGGGTCTCCAAGGCGGTTTTACCAAGCTTCCCTGCTATCTTTGCCTTTGGGACAGCAGGGACACCAAGGCGCACTACCACAGGCGGGACTGGCCACAGCGGACCAAGTTCTCTGTGGGGAGGAACAACGTCAAGTGGGAGCCACTGGTGGACCCCCGGAAGGTGCTGATGCCACCACTGCACATCAAATTGGGCCTTATGAAACAATTTGTCAGAGCTCTAGATAAGGAGTCGGCAGCCTTCAAGTACCTTCAAGACTTCTTCCCTAAGCTGTCTGAGGAAAAGGTCAAAGCCGGTGTCTTCGTCGGACCACAGATAAAGAAGATCCTGGAGTGCAATGAATTCCCCAAGAAGCTCACTAGTAAGGAGAAAGTGGCTTGGAACAGCTTTGTCGCAGTGGTTCGGGGCTTCCTGGGCAATCACAAGGCCGAAAACTATGTGGAGCTGGTTGAGACTCTGAAGAACTACGGCACAATAGGCTGTAGGATGTCCCTCAAAGTCCATATCCTTGATGCTCATCTTGATAAATTCAAGGAGAACATGGGAGCGTTCTCGGAGGAGCAAGGCGAGCGCTTCCACCAGGATATACTGGACTTTGAACGCCGCTACCAAGGACAGTATAACGAGAACATGATGGGAGACTACATTTGGGGGCTGATTCGTGAAAGTGATTTACAATATAATCGTAAATCTCGAAAAACTACTCACTTCTAAATCTTTTGTAGTCATTTCTGTATAACTTTAGTATAAATACATGTTAATTTGGATTCATATGTTGTTTTTTTCTGACTTTATGTGAACGAAAAGACACAAATTCGCCCGTTTTCTCATTGGAAATAGGTAAATTTCAAAATATCACTGTCCTGGTCACAAAAGCAAAGTTTGTGGGGAATAATAGCCATTTTCTATACTTTTGAGGCATGAGCAATTAGGAAATAACACTTACTACCCAGGAACAAAAATTGTGTTATATAGTGATATTGAAGAAGCCTGATGATTTCTTCAAACAAATTTTATGGTCAGATTAATCAAAAATATAACTTTTTTTGGCATCTTTCTGCGGAGGGACACCATACACTCCCACTATGCATGTTATGTAAAAATGTGTTGTTTTATTATAAAGCTGAATCTGTAATGTATATCTTTCCATAGAACAATTAGAAATTACAGAAATCACTTTTGGTTTTTACTACCCAAATACTTTTGCCTGCAACTGTATTATATTATATATATATATATATATATATATATATATATATATATATATATATATATATATATATATATACTTTAGGTGTACGGCATTAGGATCTACATCTTCATGATACTAATAGCTCCAGTTGTATTACAGCCTTCACAGACCTAGATTATCACTGTAACAGGTGAAGTAGTATAACCTTAATGCTAATCAGAGCCTGTGGAACCAGTTGAATATCCCTTACACTATATGGATAAAATTAATCCCTTCATCTGGTGAAGCTAATTAGCCTTGGAGAGGGAAAATGGCTGAAACTAGCTTTTAGAGAATATAAACAAACTACAGCCAACAAGGTCTGTTTTCTGTTTTAAATAGTGTGTGGAAATCTGTAGCAAACTTATATCCAGTAATTATATTTTACTATTGACTGAACATTATTGTGGAGCACTGGAAGTAATTTTGTAAGGAATTAAAAATGACCATACTTGTGACCTATTATTATTATTATTATTATTATTATTATTGTTGTAACGGCTGGTCCTGAGGGTGGCTAGAGAGATGGGCAGGGCCGGCGCGCTGTTTGTCACCAACCCGGAAGGGTGCGCCCCACGGATCGGGGGCGTGGTCAGCACGCTGGCGTGAACAGGAGAACTCAGTCTGTACTTTCCCTGCCAGCGAGGTTACCTGCAGTCAGGCTTGGGCCCTGCTCCCTTCCTTCCAGATTGTTCCGATCCCCAGACTGAGGCCCCTGGGCTGGGATTTCCATCCAGCTGCCATTTGGGGAAATTCAAGCCGGGTGAGGTGTCCGTTCTGGATTGGCTGGAACGGGCATTGCCTCCCTCCAGCTCTCTTATAAAAGGGGCTGAGAGTTGGATCCCAGGATCGGACTGAAAGAAGGAGAACAGAACGAGTGGACAACAGCTAACGAAAAAGAAAGATAAAGAGGAGAGCCGACTTGTAAAAGTGTGAGCTGTGACTGACAGCAGCTTTGTTAAGAGATTATTGAAGCTAAAACAAAATAAAAACTTTAGCCTTGAACTCCTTGCCTTGTGTCCTTCTTGACATCGCCACATTGGTGTCAGAGTGGTATGGTGTGGGTGCTCAAGAAGGAACCATAGGAGGAGTCGATCTTCGCTCCGCTGGTGGCATGGAGACCGGCGGCCGAACGGGAGTGTCAATTGCGGGCTGTCGGAACCAGAAAGTCAGCTAGAGGAAGAACCAGCGGCAGCGGCTGGCCTGACACCACACAGCGGCAAGCGGAGTCGAGTCAAGACCCCCCGCTTCAATGGAAAGGTCGACTGAAACGCTTTGCATGCCCAGTTTAACCTGGTGGCCCGACTCGAAGGATGGACCGGGGAGGAAAAGGCCCTCCAACTTGCCAGCGTCGTCTAGCGGATGATGCTCTGCTCTACCTACTGACCCTCGCCCCAGAGCTGCAGTTAGACTATGCGCCGTTGAGCGAGGCCCTCTCGAGTCGGTTTGGCAGCAGCCAACAGCCAGGGCTGCTGCGCAATGAACTCCGAGGTCAGACTAGGAGGGCAGGGGAGTCCCTCAGCGAGCTGGCAGCCGCCATTGAGATTCTAACCCTACTCACATTTGTCCACATGCCTTCCACCGTGCAGGAGGAGCTGGCCAGGGACCAGTTTGTGGAGGCTATTGGGACCAGAGAACTACAGGCGTCTACTCTGGCCCCACAGCCTCCAGGGGACAGTGGAGCTGGCGCAAGAGAGGGAGGTGGTCTGGGCTACGGAGCGACAGGGATCAGCGGGACGAAGCTGTCCGGACGACACAGCTTGAGACGGGGACATCTGCCCCCAGTGAGGCGCCAACGGCACGGCTCCCAGAGGTCATCGCTCTTCTCAGAGCGGTAGTGGCGGTAGCCAGTCCGTGGCAACCTCTTTATCTGCTGGGGCTGTGGAGACTGGTCATTGCTGCGCCGAATATCCGATGAGGCACCGTCCTGAGGGAGCTAAAGGCCCCCGTCCGATGCCGGAAACCTTTCAGGGGTCTGCTTGAACGGGGGAAGGCAGACCCTGCTACATACCCCTGTCACGGCAGAGCCAGTCAACCTGGTGATAGCGGTCGGGAGGACCTCGGTGGGCGACCACTGTCATGTTCCGGTCCATATTGAAGGGGTGCCCTGTTTTGCCCTGGTGGACACAGGCTTGACGGTCACCCTAGTGCGGCTGGACATCCTACAGCAAAGCCAGTGGGGGCCTGCTCTGGTGGAGGTGACCACTCCCCAGTTGCGGCCGGTAATGGGGGAGCTGGCGCCGATGGGGGAAAGGGGACACTGACCATCCACATCGGGGGACAGGTGTTGAAACACCTGGTGTGGATTGCCCCAGTCCAAGACCCGTGCATTCTTGGGCTGTATTTCCTCCGATGAATCGGCGGCCAGCTCGACCTGGGGGGAGGAGTACTCCGTATTCCTGGTGAACCAGCTCTTGCCCTGGCAGGACCCAGGGCACCGGTGCCAGCTCCCGGGAGACAGCAAGTACAAAAACACCCTTCCCCAGGTCTCCCAGCTAGTCACCATCTGCAGCTGGACACCACTCCTGTTCCGTCTGGGCGATCTCGTTGGAAACTGGGGTGCCGTATCCATCCACCTCGACCAGAGGAACTGCCTGAACAGTGCTCTCAGCCAGCTACCACCACCACCACCTTATCCAGGTCCTCGAGCCAGTGGCCAAGGGTCTCTCCTCGGCCACGAAGTGTGGAGGAAACCGCTCACGACACAGCAATCACATTCTGGCAGCGTAATTGCAAGGGGCTTTGCCAGGAGCAACCAGGCTAGCTGCAGGAGCTGTCAGGTTTAAACCTAACCTTGGCAACCCAGTTGCTTTCCCTGCCAGCGAGGTTACCTGCAGTCAGGCTTGGGTCCCGCCCCCTTCCTCCCAGATTGTTCCGATCCCCAGACTGAAGCCCCTGGGCTGGGGGATTTCCATCCAGCTGCCATTTGGGGAAATTCCAGCCTGGTGAGGTGTCCGTTCTGGATTGGCTGGAACGGGCACTGCCTCCCTCCAGCTCGCTTATAAAAGGGGCTGAGAGCTGGGTTCTGGGGTCAGACTGAAAGAAGAACAGAACGAGAACTTTGTTAACACTAGAGCCGCCGAGATTTCGGACTACATACAACCGCCGCACCCACAAAATGTGTGGCTCCATTTTAAAACGGCTTGGATATGAAAATGAAAAACAAACAATCGGATACAACTTAATATTTTGATTTATGAACACCATACATAACATTTTCAGAGCAGAAACACTGTATTTACATTGAAAATTAAACTTTTTTTTAAAAAAAAGAGCACATATACATAAACATGAAAAACTGTAATAAAATAAACTACGCAATCTGTGTAAACAGGTGTAAGCTGTACGCACATAGAAAATTATAAAACATAAATAAGTAGTTATAAAAATAGCATAAAACAAAAAAAAATAACATAACTTATGCAATGTGAAAGCTCTGAGTGAAACAGAATTCAAAGGCTCTGTCTGTAACTCGACAGTACTTGCACACTTAAGTTGTACCTTCTTTCCTTTTGGTCACATTCTTCTGGGGTTTTTGGGTGTAGGCATTTTTGTACATTTCGCCACAATTCAGTTTGAAATCCTCCGTACTTTTAACAGTAGTTTGAAATCCCCCTAACAAGCCTCCATCCTGATTGTAATCTCGTTTTAAATCTCGCAAGTGGAGTCTCCAATAGAAATGTAGGAATGTGCTGTCATTCAGTTGTTGGGGCGGGTTTAAAGTATTGAGAACGAATCAACGATAGATGCAAGTCAGGAAGGCGGGACATTGTCCAGCAGCACTGGGAAATGTATAATTATTTTTGTAGTAGGTTTTACTTTTTAATGGGAATAGGGTAAAGTCAACGTGAATTGATTAACCATTTCCAGTTTTTCCGGTGTTTATTGCCTATCCACCGATTTCATTTTTTTTGTATCGGGGGTGTTTTATCGGTTAAAACCGAAAATCTGAAGACCTAATTATAATACGTTATTTCACAATGACGTTGATTTTTATTACAAAGCGCTGACAAATTGTCGGCTATATTGTATTGATTTCAATATGCTGCATAAACTGCGGGTCTGGCGATTGAAGAAGCAAGTGCTTATAACTTATTAATTTTTACGATTCTGCAGCTGAAACACCGTATGGGTATTTAATTCAAATATTTAGTAACACTTAAGAACGGATATGCACGAGATATTCACCGTGGAGATATTTAAATTTGAATAGCAAAAGCCATTCAAAAAAACGGCTATGGCGGTGCTAGTGTTAAGAGATTATTGAAGCTAAAACAAAATAAAAACTTTAGCCTTGAACTCCTTGCCTTGTGTCCTTCTTGACATCGCCACATTATTATTATTATTATTATTATTATTATTATTATTATTATTATTATTATTATTATTATTTCAATTAGCACAGCAGTCTGAACCATTGTTGAAGATGCCAAATTCGCTAAGTGATTTAGAGGTAGTGCTGCCGAATCCCAATTAAGATGAAACGGATGTCATTGTGGCTCCGACACAGAGCCAGTATTGCGTTATTGTAGAAGCTTGATCCAAAATGGTAAACACAGGGCTGCAGTCTCATATCCTCTGTCAGCACTGCGTCAATTTAGCCACGTCAGAAACAAAAGGTCCTATCGAGTGTATAAAATGTGTTAATGGTAAAGCATGCTTTCCGTGTTGTGGTATTCATTTTTCAAAACTGAAATACACGTGTGACGTTTATATTAATATTGATATTTTTTTCTAAAGAGGTATACTTCTGATTTTAACGACAATTGTTATTTTTAGGAAAACCAACCACAAGATTACCTCTACTTCCGGGACACGTCGGATTGACTTGTTCCGTGTCTGAGTGAAGTTGGGTCTGTTCAGGGAAAGAAGTCTGGTTGTGTCTCTTGTATCAGTTTAAGTATTACAATTTTTAAAATGGAGACCATGTACAGAATTCCCTTCACGGTGCTGGAGTGCCCCAATATAAAACTGAAAAAGCCGTCTTGGCTCCACATGCCTTCAGCAATGACTGTTTATGCTTTAGTTATTGTCTCGTACTTTCTCATCACAGGGGGTGAGTATGCAGCTCTTAATTGAAGAAAACAAAATTAAATAATCTGATTTTTTGCAGAAGTAACGATTGAAATCTAGTAAAAAAAAAAAAAAAAGTAACTGCATAATACGCTCATGTATTAATTGTAGTACGTTTTTATAAGGTGAAGAATTGAGGTATCTAGTTAAATACTGTACAATAACGAATGTATAAATAAATACATAGATTTTTTTTTTTATTATTATTACCTTATATAATGAACACCAGAAGTATGCAGTGTTAATGCAAAGGTAATAATGTGTAGTTAGTCTCCACTTAAATTTGAATCTCTGCAGTGGCTTGTGATTAATTTCCAGAACACGTGAGTCCTAATGAGATGTAAATATTTACAGGGTTAATTTATGTATTTGTAATTTTTGTAGACATACATTTTTGTACATAACTAAAACTTCATCTTTTATAGGAATAATTTACGATGTAATTGTGGAACCCCCAAGTGTTGGCTCTATGACTGACGAGCATGGTCACCAGAGACCCGTAGCCTTTTTGGCTTACAGGTATGACAATACTGTACCTACACTCTACACAAGGTTATAGTATGTGAATGCACATATTTTGGCACAGTTCAGGTGTCTGATGGAATTGCTACATGATCACAGCCAGAGGTTATTGTGTTAACTGCTTCTCTATTATTATTATAATTATTATTATTATTATTATTATTATTATTATTATTTTTATTATTCGGATGTATGGTTTAATTAATCAAGTAATAAATACACAGTGCATGATTGCTGTTGCTATCTTAAAGGTTTTTTTTCTTAATTATTTCGTATTTCATATTATTGTAACAGGCTTTAAACAGGACTAGGTAAATTATTGTTTAGTTTGTTGCAACTCTACTGCAGTAGATACCGTTTCATTTGGACATTTAAAGACCATTAAAGAACTAGGTGCTGAAGATGGATAGAAAGACAATTTTGGTTCATTTTTGACCCATTTATGTCTTTGGAGGGACCCATTAGAATTTATTTCTTGAGCTCAAGTAGCCTTTTTGTTCTTATTGCTTGGAACTAATAATAGCTTTAAATGTTTTCTTTCAGAGTGAATGGGCAGTACATCATGGAAGGCCTTGCTTCCAGTTTTCTGTTCACAATGGGAGGGCTTGGGTTTATAATACTGGACCGTTCCAATGCTCCAAACATTCCAAAGCTAAACAGATTCCTGCTTCTTTTCATCGGATTCGTCAGCGTCTTGCTCAGTTTTTTCATGGCCAGAGTATTTATGAGGATGAAGTTGCCGTAAGTTTATTTTTTATCATTTAATTGTCAGTGTAAAAATGGCAAAACGTTGACAGTAGATTATACTTGTTCAAATGCCTTGTTTCTACAGCTTCTGTTAGCATGCATTTCATTTATAAGCATGGTTCGCATTGTAGGTCATATCCCTTGGTTAATGCCGATTAATGGTATACAATTGACTGCTTGCCAGTGATCATGTAACTTGTATCTTTCTGGATCATAAACTGAATGGAGGACGTTCTACATCATGCACATTACTCTGTTTGAAGGATTGTTGGCACAGTGAATGTGGGTCATGATGTTGAAGTCTGCCACTTGTACACAGTATTGATGTGTTTTCTTTTATGATGTGGACACCAGGAAGACCATCTTTAATTTATAGAATGTGGGAGAAATATTAGAAATGGCAAGATTTATATAGTGATGGGTGTATTCTAATACACTATATAAGTTGATCACCAAAAGGTCTTGCCAGTAGTCTGATATCGATGACTTCTCCAATGTAACAAATGCAACATTTTCATGGAATAGTTCCACTATGTGATGGGCTGCCCACCAGATGTGTAAACCTGGGTTGTGATCATTGAAACGTTTAATACAGAGGCTCAATTAAACATCCAGGGTAGCTATGATAACAATTAATACTGTACATATGCAATTTAATATAAAATCTTGCTCTGTTTTGTTCCTTAATACATATTGTTTTTTCTTTCAAATTTCCAGGGGATACCTTATGGGTTAGAGACCCTTTCCTGAAAATGAACACAAATGTCCTTTTTGGAAGTATGTGAATTGTGCAGAAGAGATTTTGGAGGCAGCAGAAACAACTGTGGGATACCTGTAGAAAACACATGCAGTTCCCTTTATTTCAGGGCTGTAGAAATAAACTTAAGAAATCAGTTATAGATTAGACCCCAAAAAGAACCACTCAAAATATATAAATGTTATGTTAACTTAGCTATTCCGAATTTAGTGCTAAACAAAGTGCCTAATGTACCAGCTGTAAAATTAATGAAAAAGTATTTTGGGAGTAGGTGAAGTCAACAAAAAAAAAAATCAACCAAATTACCTAAGCCTAGTTACTAAAAATGAGAGCGCTGAACACTTGTGATGTAAAAGTATATCATCTTAAAATATATCACCTTGAATATTATTGTCTGTAAAAGCTATTGAATCACAATTAAAAAATTTGATTTGGGCAGTTTAAGTTTATGTAAATTCTACACTCTTGAAATAGAGCCAAGATGTGGCCTAAATATAGTGTACTGTAAAGGTTTCTCTTTTTTTTTTGTACAGAAATAAAATAATTTGTACTTTCAATGTTTTGTCCATGTGTCCTGTACTAAGATAAATTAATTGTAGACAAGTACATTTGCTGTAAAAGGTAAATTTAAAATGTAATTTATAATACTACTGTATGAGGAGCTTTGGGGCCCTTTCACACTGGGTACGCTTGTAAAGGTACCAAGTACAGTACACTTACCAAGTGTACTCTGCTCTTTCCAGGGGAAACGTACTCGGATACTTTTCTGTTTCACACTGGATGTGTACTGCGTATACTTGGAAATGTCAAGTGTACTGAGAACATTTCCTTTTCACATTACACATCAGCAAGAGTACTGAGAACACAAACACACACAATGCCTTGAAGTGCATGCTGGGAAGTTAAACTGTTTACAACCATGGGGAATATCCTGTTTTTTTGTGTGTTTTAATGCTGTGGTATTTGACACATTTTGTGGACAAAATAAATGTATAACACGGGCAAAGGCAACGGCATGACAGGAATTGTAGAATATTTCTACAGTTGCAGAAGAGAAAAATGGAACACTTTTCTTCATGCTCACCAAATGTTGCTAATACCTTCAAACTCATCTCAAGTTTCAAGGTAAGTAATGATTAGTCTTAAGTGTACAGTGTATGCTAATTTTTCATATTCAATATTGCTTTATCGTCTTTTCCATATTCAATTAAATGCCGTACATGCAGTCTAATACACATTTTGATACCAAAATGTTAAAAGTTGCATTCTATATTAGTCCTAGACCTCTCCTGAACAGTAAACAGGTTATTGTCAACACAGTCCAAAACCAGCTCATCAGACTTCGTTTTTTGACTTTCAGATTAGTTGTATGGATGATATATTTTTTAAATAGTAAGGCCATACTTTTTTTTTTTTTTTTTTCTGAGTTCATAAACGAAGATCTAAAGCTTTTGATCGCAAGTAAATGACTTTGCTTTTTTACAAAAAAAGCTCTAGTGAGCCTAGCCCAGTCTTCGTGGACAAAACCATCAGCCATTTGATATTGTTCAGACAAGTTCACATATTCACCAAGCTGAAAGTGCTCTGTGTGTCCACAAGATGTCTCTGTTGGCTAATCTCTGATTAAAAATAATCTTTTATTTCATACAGAAAAAGGACATACAAGTACAATAGGGGCAATAATTGAGGTGACTGTTTAATATGTTATATGTAATAATCGTAATATCTTTATATAGCACCTTTCATATTGGACCACCATCACAAAGCGCTTTACAGAGGTAGGCTGTGGAATGTGCATTATATGCACAGTCACTTACAATAGGACATTAATTTAACATTTCATCCGCAGGATGGAGCACAAGGAGGTTAACTGACTTGCTCAGGGTCATGCAGTGAGTCAGTCAGTGGTAGAGGTGGGATTTGAACTGGTGACTTTATGGAAACAAGCCCTGGATTTTAACCACTGGACCACACTGCCTCCTGTGTTATATATTTTATAACTGAAAATATTTTCAGTTATAAAATTATTGAAATAGATTAAACTGAAATGAAGATTTTATATATATAATTTTATATTTTATATATATAATTTTATTTGTAGCCTCCTGTACTAAATGTTTAACTGCTCTGACAAGACAGTAAACCCCTTTTTTAAAATAAAAATGAACCAGAGAAGTATTTTGAATAAGTAGCCACCTGTCATAAGAAGCCACACATGTTCAGCCCCTTTGTTGACAGATTAATTCTGGCTTTGCAGTACTTTGTTCTCGCCTTTGTGTAAAATTCATTCCATTGAAATTATAGGCATCACTTGCAGTTTATGTTTTCAATTATGGGCTTGTCTTTTTGATTGTGAACTGGTTCCTTCAATGTATGCTAAAGTAAGAAAAAATTGGAACAGATGGCACAAAGTCCACATTATTTCTTCATGGTTTGAAGCTCCAATTAAAGCAACACACAAGAACCCATTAACCTTCAGCCACATAACCCCCATGACTTCAAACAGAAAACATCACAGGTAAAACTTAGGCACATGTTACAGACAGTAACCCTGATAAAAGCTGAAGTCATGTTGGTGGATCAATAGGGGGTGCTGTTCTTAAGTTACATATGTTATTGTCATCTTAAAGTACCATCCTTTAAATTAGGTCCTCATATTTTGTGGACATGATTATATGACTATTTCCAGACTGAATTGATTTATTTAAAAAAAAAAAAAACATATATAAATAACATAATAATCAAAATATTTCCTGGCTAAATTCCCTCTGCCCTGTCTAAAATATACATTACAATTCCCATTGTACTATTTGGATTTATTCCAAAACAGTTTAACTTTCCCAGCCTATAGGAAAGGGAAAACAGTGGTCCATAAAATGAGATACTGTATTGTACTTAAGCAAGGTTTCAGAAGGGTAATTCTGATCAATGAAAAAAGAAGAAATATTATACAATTTTCTCACGTGAGGTAATTCATAATTCCATGACAATCCTGTGTTCAAATTTGTATGTGCTATACACCTACCCTACACATGATACTGACTACTTAGCTTGATTTTAATTGTGACGATTTATGACTACTTTTATACTAGTTCCTTCCATGTTAAAAACAAGTTAAATATTATTAAATGTACTCTCACTCTATTCCGGGACTTGACCTGGGTATTTATTTAAGATCTTCTGTGTATTTAATTCAGTGCTTGGAGTCTGTATCTGGGTAAGACGGTGTTATTACTTGTAAACTACAGGCATGCCAACACAGATACCACACTCTTTAAGGAAATTACATTAGGACAGATATTCCATTACGCAAGGGGATTAGCAGCCCCTTTTTGGTAAGTAGCTAAAACTTTGGCGTGGTTTTAAAAACCAGGTCTGGCAGGCACTAAAGCGCCATGTGCACAGTGCTTTTTGACAAAATGGGTGATAGTGTGATTTGTCTGCTTCAAAACATTTTAACTGTAGTGCATCCTGTTCCTATAAGCCCCCTTCCACCACAACTCTCCCTGGAAGAATACATTTTCTTTCATTGTTAGAAGCTATACTAAGAGCCAGTATGTGAATTTGTTTCTGCCTGGATCGGAAATACATATGCTGTCCTCTGTAACCTCCAGAATGTTGTGCCTGTTTTGATGACTGTATAATCATGTTCTTCTTGATAATTAAGAAAAGTGCAAATGTACACATTTTGCTTTCATTGCACCAACTGATTTTCCCACATACAGTACACAGAATTCCTTAAGTAGAAACACTTTTAAGCACTATTAAACTATACAAATATGGGATAAGCTGGCCTCAAAAGGCTTCTTCAAGCAGTAAGAACTCAGTGAATTGCATAACTGTATCATAAAGACCCAAACACTAACAATGAGCAAGCTGAATGGAGTTTTCATAACAGTGCATTTGTGCATCTATTTGGTGTGAAAGTATATCAAATGCTTAGTGTGTGCTCTTTTTTAAACCAAATTGTTTTTGTGAAGCAAATGTGCTATTCTTTTTTAATGTTTACGACATTGAGGGCCCAGTTTTCTGAGATTAATAAAATAATTTTAATGGCAGCAAACTAACAAGAAATAACTAAAACAAAAAATTAATAAATAAAAACTGCACCTTTATCCATATAAGTTATGGCCTGAAAGGTTTTGCCGTTACTGCTTCTGAGAATTTACCTTTGTGTTTTTTTTTTTTTTTTTCAAAATAGCTAGTCTGACTTCTAGTTTTCTGACTTTGGCACAGCAATGCTGTTATGACATATTTTTCTGTATGACGTGGCTTCAAAGTTGGATTGTATTACCATGTAAAATTAAAATTGAAATGGTCTTAGAATGGTTATGGTCACGATAAACTACAGTATCAGTAAAGCCATATATTTCAGGTTAACAATTGTCTTCATTTATGTTCTTTTCTTGACTAATCTTATTTTAGGAGAAACTCAGTGTTAGAATGTGTTTGTCCAAGCCACGGAAGCACATGTTCTGACACCCATTCTAGGAGCCAATCACATTTCTAATATGTGATGTAACTCTTAGCTATCTGCTTACACCCCGTCATGTGATACAGTTGACCTTAGGATTGTGATGGCAGCCCACTTGTCAGCTGTTCTGTGGTACAGTAAACATGAGAAAACAGGCATAGACTTGAAGGGTGACACTGACCTTGAGTTTAAAGTGGGTAGTCCACAGCATGTTATCCAATTGGAAAAGGGGCATTGTGTTCCCTGATAAATGTAAATATGTTATGATTCATGAAGTGACACACACATTTTTTAAATAATTTGAAGACATGCCAAACAAAAGAACAGACTTGTTTCAGCTGTTTGTTTTTTTTTTTTTTTTTTTTTTTTTGCTTTTGCCTGTTTTCTTTTCACTGTGTTGCTCATGAAGTGTGCTGGATACCATTACAAAACTAGTTAGAACGTCCTTAACTTTAATTATTGTTTCTTTATAAAGGTTTGCCATTGTAAATTTGCACAAAAAATGTGTATGTTTTTCCAGTGTTTAAATGTTGTAACAGTCTTTTACTTTGCTTTACTATACTTATCCGTGACTGTATTAACATGCTTGCCTTTTCCTTTTTTTTTATACAATACTTCTTCCATGGCACACCACAGTTAACTTTTATAAGGGTTCTGATGTACTGAGTGAAAGCAATAGCTGGCAATTCAAACACACATTTACCAGACCCATATGGTTTATAAAATTCTGAAATGGATATTAGAACAGTGTCTTTGGTTTTGTTGAGCATATGTGTCACTGCTTCCTGCTGGGGATGTTGATAGATAAATCAGTTGTAGTTGGGAGTATAACTGGAGCCTCTGCTGTATAAAACCAAATGGACACACAACAATCAAACATATAAACTAATAACAGATTTTAATTCCTATTAGAGTTAGCTTAAACTGCTTTCTCACTTTATCATCATACATCTGCACAGTAGGTTTGCAGTTTCTCATGCTTTTACTATGAATGCTTTGACATGATTAAGTGTGGTTTTTACTGTGCATACTTATCTGTGATTTAGCATGTTTTCATTTTAAAACTTTTAAATTGCATTCCCTACCTCAAGATGGCTTCCCATGTACCCGCATGGACCTCTCAGAACTACATTTCCCATCATCCTCCTACTCACTGGTAAATCCATCTCAGTTACATATGTGAGCAGGAGGATGATGGGAAATGTAGTTCTGAGAGGCCCATGTGGGTACATGGAAAGCCATCTTGAGGCAGGGAATGCAATTTTAAAAGTTTAAAAAAGTGGTCAAAATGTAAAAAAAATAAATAAATAAAAAATGAAAACAATACACACACCTTACGTAAACAGTTGTAGCAACACACTGGAACATGTAACACAATAAAAAAGGTCCTTATGCACCCTTTAAGCAGAACGTGTTTTTCAAATAAGAGACAGTGAGTTCTACCCCATGGCTGAATTTATCTGGTCGTGATGTACAGCACTACTCAACTAAACTGACCTTTGTGCTGGCATGCTGAGAGCTTATTCCAAGTATCTTCATGGGTACGAAACAGTCCCCACATGGGGCCCCAGAGCTCACAGAACACATAGCCAGGGATTCTGTACTTTTCTAAGCTGCACATTAAACTGCTGAAGTGGAGGGCGAGACATTCTAAAAAACTTAAAGCTTTGTGAACAGTTCCTAAGTAAGGAAAGTGAAGCTGCTTCATATGAAATGTTTCACATAAAAACATGCCAGCCTTATATTTAAATTCTATTATACAATGAGCAATCCTCATATTGGATTTTATAGTAGCTCCCAGTAAGGCTGCAATTGAGCAAACTCAAAGTCTGTATGTTTCTTTGGGTTTCTTGTCCCAGTCAACTTAAAAAAATATATCAGTATAAAAGTATAATGTGTTGGCAACAAAGAATTAGGGGCACTTTGCAATACAAAGGCAATAGTATTTATTATTTTCTCCCAATTTGGCATATGCAATTATTTTAGGCTCAGCTCATTGCTACCACCCCCGCGCTGATTTGGGAGCGGCGAAGACGAACACACGCTGTCCTTCGAAACGTGTGTCGTCAGCCGACCGCTTTTTTTCACAGGCAGACGCACCGGGCAGCCACCTCAGAGCTACAGCGTAGGAGGACAGCGCAGCTCTGGGCAGCTTACAGGCAAGCCTGCAGCCGCCTAGCCAGACTACGGGGGTCGCTGGTACGTGTTGAGCCGAGGACACCCTGGCCCTGTATTAATGTAATAACCATTATGACTGGCGGGACATTAAGCAAAAAAAAGGCTTTATAGCAAAATTTTCAAGACGCTAGATGAATGCAGTTCAATAAATATAACTAATTAAAGCGTGGTAAAATTCTTTTTACTGTAATTGTTTGACACAGATGATTTCAAAGGTATTTAATTTGCAGTTTCTATAGCATGATATAACATTTCTAAAACTGCTGCAAACAACCTTAAACTTGTTTTTTCAAAAAAAAATATTCTGGATTTGGATTCCAGTCAAATAAACCCATCTGCCGAATACAAAGAAGAAATATTCCTGGGTTTTTACATTTTTACCATCAAAAACAATTTTCTGGAAAAAAAAAAAAACACAAGTATTTTTGCCTACAGACAATTGTATTTGGTTGCTAGTGGGAAGTATGGATGGGTTACCTAAAGAAAAATAAATTGTGGGTTATTTTTTCCAGGATACCCCACAATTATTCTGAAAATGGCCCCACTTGACACAGAAGTACCCCTGTATAATTATTATTATTTATTTCTTAGCAGACACCCTTAGCCAGGGCGACTTACAATTGTTACAAGATATCACATTATACATTATTTTACATTATACAGATACCACATTATTTTTTACATACAATTACCCATTTATACAGTTGGGTTTTTACTGGAGCAATTTAGGTAAAGTACCTTGCTCAAGGGTACAACAGCAGTGTCCCCCACTGGGGATTGAACCCACAACCCTCTGGTCAAGAGTCCAGAGCCCTAACCACTACTCCACACTTGCTGTAATTGTCTTTTAAAGCCGATGCATCCTCTGACTTCCACACCTGATTAAGCAGCAGACGAAAATTAGCCTCAAGGCTGCGAACTTGAGCAGCTTAGTTAACCTTTTTCTTGCTGACAGAGGTGATCAAGTTGCACAAGTATGGACTGCTGATACAATTAGAAAGTCAAGTATATGTAGGGCAGTGAGTGTAGCATGCCAGAGAAGAAGAATACTGACAAGATAAGCAAGGGTGGTGGCATATCTGTTCCAAGCGACTTCTGTACTAGGCTTGTTACTTAGTAAAAAAAAAAAAAAATTTTTTAAAAAGATTGATATCACTGAAAAAGACACATATATGATTGGAAAATCTGTGCTCTGTTCCCTTTTAAAATAACAAATACATTTATGTACAAGGACATGGCCCAATGCCACCTGGCATGAAACATGGTATAACAGAGAGGTTTATATATTGTTTCTTTTCCACATGTTACTCTGATTATAAACACTGGGCATGTGGGACTAACATTATATATGTGGTTAAAAAGCCCTGTTAAAAATGAGATGCTGTAATTGCATTTTTATTCATACAAGGTTTTTATGATCTTAGTCAGCTAAAATCAACATGGTTTGGACTTCTCTAGTATGGTGTAGCTGCGGTGGGTATTATACTACAAATGTTCAAAATAATTAATGAATTAATAAATATTATTATTATTTATTTCTTAGCAGACACCCTTATCCAGGGCGATTTACAATTGTTACAAAATATCACATTATTTTTACATACAATTACCCATTTATGCAGTTGGGTTTTTACTGGAGGAATCTAGATAAAATACCTTGCTCAAGGATACAGCAGCAGTGTCCTCCACCTGGGATTGAACCCAGACCCTCTGGTCAAGAGTCCAAATTGCCCGAACCACTACTCCACACTGCTGCCCAAATACTGTTGGGTGTTGCCTAAAAACAGCTTTTGTCGATACAGGGTAAAAGGTATATAGCAAACCCTAACACATGTTTACAGCCCCTTTTGACCAAGCAGTTGTCAGACAGAATTCCTCTTTAAACGTAGTGCTTAAACTCATGTACAGAGTTATGGTGATTGACTCAAACAGTGACTCAATAATATTGCATAAAGGCTAGAATGAAAAAAAAAAACTTCTTACTGAAACAAATATATATATATATATATATATATATATATATATATATATATATATATATATATATATATATATATATATATATATACTGTATATATACAGTGCCTTGCGAAAGAACTTGAACTTTGCGACCTTTTGCCACATTTCAGGCTTCAAACATAAAGATATGAAACTGTAATTTTTTGTGAAGAATCAACAACAAGTGGGACACAATCATGAAGTGGAACGAAATTTATTGGATATTTCAAACTTTTTTAACAAATAAAAAACTGAAAAATTGGGCGTGCAAAATTATTCAGCCCCTTTACTTTCAGTGCAGCAAACTCTCTCCAGAAGTTCAGTGAGGATCTCTGAATGATCCAATGTTGACCTAAATGACTAATGATGATAAATAGAATCCACCTGTGTGTAATCAAGTCTCCGTATAAATGCACCTGCACTGTGATAGTCTCAGAGGTCCGTTTAAAGCGCAGAGAGCATCATGAAGAACAAGGAACACACCAGGCAGGTCCGAGATACTGTTGTGGAGAAGTTTAAAGCCGGATTTGGATACAAAAAGATTTCCCAAGCTTTAAACATCCCAAGGAGCACTGTGCAAGCGATAATATTGAAATGGAAGGAGTATCAGACCACTGCAAATCTACCAAGACCTGGCCGTCCCTCTAAACTTTCAGCTCATACAAGGAGAAGACTGATCAGAGATGCAGCCAAGAGGCCCATGATCACTCTGGATGAACTGCAGAGATCTACAGCTGAGGTGGGAGACTCTGTCCATAGGACAACAATCAGTCGTATACTGCACAAATCTGGCCTTTATGGAAGAGTGGCAAGAAGAAAGCCATTTCTTAAAGATATCCATAAAAAGTGTCATTTACAGTTTGCCACAAGCCACCTGGGAGACACACCAAACATGTGGAAGAAGGTGCTCTGGTCAGATGAAACCAAAATCAAACTTTTTGGCAACAATGCAAAACGTTATGTTTGGTGTAAAAGCAACACAGCTCATCACCCTGAACACACCATCCCCACTGTCAAACATGGTGGTGGCAGCATCATGGTTTGGGCCTGCTTTTCTTCAGCAGGGACAGGGAAGATGGTTAAAATTGATGGGAAGATGGATGGAGCCAAATACAGGACCATTCTGGAAGAAAACCTGATGGAGTCTGCAAAAGACCTGAGACTGGGACGGAGATTTGTCTTCCAACAAGACAATGATCCAAAACATAAAGCAAAATCTACAATGGAATGGTTCACAAATAAACATATCCAGGTGTTAGAATGGCCAAGTCAAAGTCCAGACCTGAATCCAATCGAGAATCTGTGGAAAGAACTGAAAACTGCTGTTCACAAATGCTCTCCATCCAACCTCACTGAGCTCGAGCTGTTTTGCAAGGAGGAATGGGCAAAAATTTCAGTCTCTCGATGAGCAAAACTGATAGAGACATACCCCAAGCGACTTACAGCTGTAATCGCAGCAAAAGGTGGCGCTACAAAGTATTAACTTAAGGGGGCTGAATAATTTTGCACGCCCAATTTTTCAGTTTTTTATTTGTTAAAAAAGTTTGAAATATCCAATAAATTTCGTTCCACTTCATGATTGTGTCCCACTTGTTGTTGATTCTTCACAAAAAATTACAGTTTCATATCTTTATGTTTGAAGCCTGAAATGTGGCAAAAGGTCGCAAAGTTCAAGGGGGACGAATACTTTCACAAGGCACTGTATATATATATATATAGTTGCATGGATGTGAGTCTGTATTTGTTTAAGATCAGTACAAACATAAAAACTGATTGAAGTTAACTGAATTGCCTTGTTGTTTACCAGAAACTTTCTATATTACAAAAAGAGTGTGAGTGAAGAACTTTCAGAGCACATGTTTGTGCTCCAACTGCGATGTAATGTTAACGTTCACAAGAACATGATGTTCCTTTGTGTTATATAGGCAGCCTGCCATGGACAGCTTCCAAGTTTTCTTCCATAAGCTATCTGTTGTTTTGTATTCTGTATCCAAGCAAGTGTTTTCAAGTTGACAACGAATGTGAAATCCATTTAGGAAACAAGAAGAATGTAGTCACATGGTCTTGCCTTGTTGGGCACTTTACAGCTGTGAGCCTGTGGTGTTGCTCCACAGACCGGAGATAATTACAAACTTAGTGACATTCTGAGATCTTCTTCTGTTAGTATCAAGTTTTGTAATTTATATGCTATATTCGTAATAGATATAGCAATTATTCAAACTGTCCCTGATATATTCCACTTTTATATTTTCTAAACACAAAACATGGCTATAGACTCATTATAGAATCTGTGCAGATCATAAATTCTACTTTTACGGAAAAACAAAGTGTTGGAATAATTTTTATGGTATTCTGGACACACTGCAAAAGTTTATCGGTACTACTTTGCCCGTGAGAACATTGTGTGATTGAATGGCTAGTAAAGCATTTCGATTTTCCCACTCAAGACATGCTTGCTGTCCCTCTGTGTACAATTCAGTCATGCCAAAACAGCTTATCCAGAAGAGACTGTTACAATGGCCTCTGAACTGGAATGTTGCCAGAATCATGGAGGCTGTGGAGTTTTTGGTACAACTGCTTAATGTTTTGATCTGCCCAGATTTTGAATGGGAACGGACTGTATAATTGTCCCTATGCGACAGTCAAAGCATACAACCCAAACTGCCACAATTTCTATATGTTATTGGGGTCCTTGATGGGGACAGTGAGGATCCTCTGATGGTATGTATTTGGTCAACTGGTATTTCTAGCCATGATGGAAGCTTTACAAAACTATTTGTTTAAAATTAATTTGATGAATACAGAAGTGTTCAAGTCCAACCTTGAAATACAAATGCATAGCAGATTTATACTTTTGAAAATGATAAAAGTTTTGAAAAAGGTCCACATTCCGATATGATTTTATCTCTTCAATCTAATTCACCATGAATTTGAAAAGTTTGTATGTATTCAGATTGCTTAAACGAGTAAGCAGTCTCACAAGTAGAGTAGTACACCGAGGGATTTTATTGGGACACGTGTCCTTATTGATTTGTCTGCAATGTGTGTTAATTATTGGCCAGAGAACATGACCCATGTCATGGAATTTGATTTGCAAATGTTTTCATGAGTAAATTTAAAATTTTAAAAAATCTCCATCACTCAATCTCTCAGTAAAGCAGTTACACACTACACAACTTTGGCCAATCATTCTGGTAGTGCGCAGTGCAGAGAAGATAATTATGCACACAAAACATTTTATTCCAAAACAGTCTGCAATGACATTCTGAATGTTGTTAATCCGTTGGCATTTTTGTCAAACTGCCTGGAAAAGCTGTACTTGCATGATCACTGGACTCCTTGTTTGGTTAAAAAAAAAAAAAAAAAAGGTAATTGCAACTTGCACTATCCTTGGCCTAGTTGGTGGGGAGACTGTTGACACAGGAACTAGCTGTACTTAACTGTTTATTCAGCTATACTAACCTCAACTTAATCCAGCAATAACCTCTTTTTTGTTTGTTTTAATGAACAGGTTTTGTTTAATTTTTGTATGATTTACTTATTACTGCTAACAACAGAAAACTGGCATTTAAAAGTTTATCTGTGTGGCAGTGCAAGTTCTTAGTCTGTATCTAGGGTTAGATGAAGAGAAGCGATAGATACCATGCATAGCCTTTATGGCCATCTGATCTAAGTAAGGAAACATGTGCTGGTGTCTAAAGCCTTGACCTTTTTATATTCTGCCCACTCCACTAGTCTCTCTCTCTCTGGCATGATGTACTACTTTACTGGGCAGGTCAGATCACAAGGTCTACATTACACAAAGGAAGAGGCGGAGAACACATTGGTTCCTTCTTATAGACAGAGATATAAATATAATATGGAGTTCATTACAGCAGGTAAAAGAATAAAGGTGGCACAGTGGGCTACTGTCAAGTCCTGGGCTCAAATCCTGTTTAGGACATAAGTGAAATTATCTCGCTAGGTGATCTCAATTAATCCCGAGGATGAGCTATTTACCTCACATAGCTACCACCAAATTGGCACTGTGCATCTTCAGAGTCTTCTGAATTCTACTTCCTGTACTTAGTTTGAGGTGATCCTTACCTTTGAAGATTTAGATTTCTTTGGAATGTTAGAGACTTGTGAGATACTAATTGAGAAATGTGGTAGTGTTTCACAAACAGATTTACAAGAAAGCTAATAGTCATTGTTCTGCTAATTTATTATTATTATTTATTTCTTAGCAGACGCCCTTATCCAGGGCGACTTACAATCATAAGCAAATACATTTCAAGTGTTACAATACAAGTAATACAATAAGAGCAAGAAATACAATAACTTTTGTTCAAGCAAAGTATAAGTGTGACAAACCACAATTCAATAATACAGCAGATAATAGTGATAGTTACATCAGGATATGATTAAATACAAAGTACTACAGGTTAAGCACTTGGCAGATTACAGTATTCTGAAGTACAGGATTAAATGCAGTAAAATAGGGGCAGATAAGAGCAAAATAAAGCACATTTACATGAAGGGTGATAGTGTCCCAGGATACAAACAGAGGAGTTCTACAGGTGCTCTTTGAAGAGGTGAGTCTTAAGGAGGCGCCGAAATGTGGTCAGGGACTGGGCAGTCCTGACATCTGTAGGAAGGTCATTCCACCACTGTGGAGCAAGGGTGGAGAAGGAGCGGGCTCTGGAGGCAGGGGAGCGTAGCGGAGGAAGAGCTAGTCTTCTAGTGCAGGCGGAACGGAGAGGTCGAGTGGGGGTGTAGGGAGAGATGAGGGTCTGGAGGTAGCTGGGTGCAGTCTGGTCAAGGCATCTGTAGGCTAGTACAAGAGTCTTGAACTGGATGCGAGCGGTGATCGGGAGCCAGTGGAGCGAGCGGAGTAGTGGAGTAGCGTGGGCGAAGCGAGGCAGAGAGAACACCAGGCGGGCAGCAGAGTTCTGGATGAGCTGGAGCGGACGGGTGGCGGACTCAGGGAGGCCAGCCAGAAGGGAGTTGCAGTAGTCTAGGCGGGAGAGTACCAGGGCCTGGACCAGGAGCTGGGTAACATAGTTGGTGAGGAAGGGTCAGATTCTTCGGATGTTGCTCAGCTCAGGAAGAATCGGCAAGTGCGTGCCAGAGTGGAGATGTGCTGGGAATAAGAGAGGCAGGGGTCCAGGGTGACTCCAAGGTTCTTAGCTGAGGAAGAGGGAGAGAGTGTGGTAGATTCCAGAGGAACAGAGATAGAGAGATCAGACGAGGGGGAGGAGGAGGGAAAGAAAAGGAGGTCAGATTTAGATAGGTTGAGTTTGAGGTGATGCGAGTGCATCCAGGAGGAAATAGCAGACAGACAGGTAGAGATACGGGAGGAGATGGTGAAGTCAGAGGTGGGGAAGGAGAGGAAAATCTGAGCATCATCAGCATAGAAATGGTATGAAAAACCATAGGATGCGATGAGGGGGCCCAGGGAGCAGGTGTAGAGAGAGAACAGGAGAGGACCCAAGACTGACCCTTGGGGGACTCCAGTTAAGAGAGGGTGAGGTGTGGAGGTTGCTCCACGCCAGGTTACCTGGTAAGTGCGGTTGGAGAGTTAGGAGGAGAACCAGGCCAGAGCAGTGCCAGAGATCCCCAGGTCAGCAAGAGATGATAGTAGAATAGAGTGATCAACAGTGTCAAAGGCAGCAGAGAGGTCGAGGAGAATTAGGACAGAGGAGAGAGAGGCAGCGCGGGCACACTTAAGTGAGTTGGTGACAGACAGGAGGGCGGTTTCAGTGGAGTGAGCAGAGCGGAAGCCAGATTGGAGAGGGTCAAGCAGAGTGGTTGGACAGGAAAGCAGAGAGCTGGCGGTGTACAGTCCGCTCGAGGGTTTTGGAGAGGAAGGGTAGGAAGAAGACAGGACTGTGGCTCTGGAGGGAGGTGGGGTCGAGGGTAGGTTTTTTGAGGAGGGGAGTGATAGTGTGTGTTTACAACCACAGCTGCTACTTCTAAGATGAATTTCTGAGAAGCTGAAGTGTGTGAAACTGTAACTTTGGCAACTCTGATATAAAGTTCTTATTTACCGTCTGCTAACCTAAAGACTATGAGATCCACATTCTCATTTTTTTCAAGTGCACATCCCAGCTGGAAACCATTTTCCTTTCTCGTAAATGTGAAGGCTCTAGCCTGCTGATATCAGCATTAACAGTAAAGTATCTGTAAATGGCATGGCTATTAGAGGCAGGTAAACACTACCCACCCAAATTGGCTGTCCTACGTTATAGTTCTGTAATGGAAAACTGCTGTACAGTGACCTCACTGCAACCTTTTTACAAAGCCTTAATTAGTAGCACTGCAGAGCCCTAGCAGAAAACACACGCACCAGAGCTCAGAATAGCTAGTCATTTGTCCATGCTATGCTTTCAAAAGTCACAGCAGCAGACTAAGAAACTCCTAATGTTATTCTATACTAAAATGATCCTTTCCTACCGTCCATCTTTCACACTCCATAACTCACAAACTAAATATGTTATGGAGGTCATTGTCACACAGACTAATGCATAGACAAGGATTGTGGGAAACATTTGACAATTGACCTCCAGATCAAGGTCGGAGAATACCAAGCCAATTCTGTTTTTGACTTTCTCACAACTGGAGAAGAACCAACGATGCGATTTGGATAACATTTTGCAGAATTAAAGTTAGGTATGAATTGGGCTCCTATTGTGTTTTAAGTAAATCCATGAATCACAGGTAGGTCAAAATAGTCTCTGTCTTAGCCTTTCTCCAAGTACCATTGACCAAGAACCAAAACTACTGAATATGTGGCTCTGTTTTGCAGGCTTATATACAAAACATCAGTATTTTAATATGGGTTTCTCATTGACAGCTTATATATTTTTCAACATAATAATTATAGGAGGGTTGTAACATTGAGACCCGAAGTCTTAATTATTAATATAAGGCTTATTTTCACAGTCATTGTGTAGTAAAAATATACAATGGTTTACTGTACAGTAAAATAAATTTAAAATGAGGAAAAATATCATTTGAAAAAACACAATATTGCATCTAATCTGAACTAACATGGATAAAATCAATGTTATATAAAGTACAGTATCTAGTATGATAGAGGTATTACTATAATTTACATTTAACAGTCTGTTACACACTTTGGATTGCATTTTACTATAATCTTTCATTTACTGTGCGCTTATTACATGATTATGATGACCCTCTATGTGCCTGCACTAGTTTTCAGACAAGGTAATGGGCTGCAGATACCAGAATACAGGATTCTAGTTTCATTATATATTTTTAGAGTTCTTATACACTTTATGCAACATTTTACAGTACATGCATGTATGCATCTCATTTTATTACCTCCATAGAAGACTGTAGCGGTTTTGGTGGGCCAGAATTCAAATATAGCGATTAAGTTTTCCATTGCAATTTTGTCAAATGCAGAGTGTCAAAAAAAAAAAAAAAAAAAAAAAAAAGGGGTCACATCCTTGGAAACACTGTGAAAATGTAAGATCCAGTGGATCAATATTACATTTAAAATGAAATAAAATGAACAGCTACATAGAAGTTCAGCTTTATTCTTCAAACTGAAATTGAAAGAATGCCCTCATTTATGATTGAAAATTAGCACAGATAAAAATGAACACATCTTTATTCAAAAACCATTAAATAACTTTTTTTGTGGCATATATTTGTTATGACATTATTGGACATATTGTGTAAACGGATTATGGAGTTTATATGGAAGGTACAATTTAAAAACGTTATGTAAAATACATAAACTAATAACTCATTTCCAATTAGATGCAACAAAGTTTAAAATTACAATAATTTTGTTCTATATTAAAACAAATGTATTAACTTAATGTCAAATTGCATATTGTAACACCATTAAAACATGGAAATAATTACACTGATGTTATACATGTTGCTCTAAAATTAAATGCATCTTACATCTTGTAAAAAGTTAGGCATTCTTTACTTCATACATGCATTTATACTTTCACTGACAGTAACATTTAAAAAGTTCTTAGGTATTGAATTATGTTCTAATTCTTTTGCAAGACACTTTATGGCTGTCATGGGAACATACAATGTGCTGTCCGCATGCGGCTCCATTGCCATGTATGTGTTCATGGTGTCCATTTTCTTCACTGCTGTGTTCATTAGCATAAGAAGCCATCTGCAAATCAGCAAAGTTACCAGTAAGTGCATTTGTGATAGAGAAGTCTAAAAACATGTAACTTTGGTACAATTTGACAATGTTAAGTTACAGTTTAAATAATTTATTGGAGCTTAACATGGTGTTGTTTAAATCCAGTTACGTGGTGTACAACTCTGGCCCTCAAGGTTTATTCCAGTTAAGGGTCAAGTATAAAGCTACTGCAGCATGGGCAGTGGAAATTGTACTGCATGAAGTGCTGGCTTCTGAATGGCAGAGACAAAGCATTCAGAGTTCATTTTTTTGTGACAATGTAGTGCTACACAACTAGCTGTGCAAAATATATTTAGACTTAACCACACTCTGCCTTAACTTTTTTTTTTTTTTTTTGTAAGTATGCTACATTCAAACTTCAGTCCACATAAAACAAGTTTTGGAAATGGCGATTGCCCTTACCTTCCGTTTGCAAGCTCCATTTTCAGCAGCAATGGATTCCACATTATCTGTGTTCACCATGGTTGCCTTTTCAATAGCTGTAAATATAGAATGAATGTAAATACTAAACTGTTGAATTCACTTTATGAATGAGAATTCATATAAAACTACGCTACAGAATTCAAGCAAAGCTGTGACTAAAAACAGTCAATAGGACCAAACAGATGAAAACAAACTAAAGAATATGAACTAATTGTACTCCATGGGAAAGGCATTAGCCCCTGCAGATACAGAATATGTGCTAATAAATGACAAGAAGTACATACAATACACTCTGAACCTGTAAACTCCCTTATAAAGTTTACTGCCATGCAACAGCACAGGAAGTGCAGTAGAGCATAGTAAAAGTAGAATTAAAAGCATAGTGTGTAGTGTAAACATGGCAGACTGATAAATTCCCCCTGGTTAACTTTCACAAGGCAGCTTGGATTGGTCAGAACTGTCCAGCACACCTGTTAGAATCTCATCTATTTTATCCACCGCAAACTTGGCGTCCTCTTCAGAGAAGCACATGGGTGGTTTGAACTTCAAGATGTTCCTGTGAGGACCGTCTGCACTCAGGAGGATATTCTGTTCTTTAAGCCTGCAAAACAGAGATAGTGTTGCATCAGTATCATTTTCCTTAGAACAGTTTGTGCTTCACACGGGTTAAAAAAAAAAAAAAATAATCCACACCCACCACACCCACAACTTGATTAAGCTTGTTACATAAAAGTTTATCCAGTATGAATGGAAAAGGCCAAAAGGATACTTGCAGTAGATTTCTGAATAAAAAACATTTATTGAAAAATGTCAAGGCGTTATGGATATTACACCCCTTCTACCTCCTCAAAACTAGCAACCAGGGGCTGCTCTCAGTTGGCAACATTTTATGCAATTGTCTGAATGGTAAAAGTATGTATTTTATCTCCTTGGGCCCACTTGGAATTCAGCACTGACTAAACTTATTTAGAGTAAATCGAGGTTGACGTCAGTAAAAACCTTTCTAATCCAGCCCCTCTACATACCAGCATTCTGTATAATATAATATATATAAAGTCACATGTCCCACCGGCATTCCATTTTTTACAGTAACCCAGAACAGTATTTTGGGACAAATGACGGATTGTGCAGGTTTTACTGTACAAGATCTAAATTGATTCTAAACATTTTTGGCAATTTAAATCAATTAAATAAGGCCTTTCCTAGCATTTTACATGAATACACAACTGAGACCATTCATGGACTGTTGAGAGTATGTTTTTCATAATGTTGGTAAGCAAAGATTGTTTAAAACAGAATTCAACCTTGGATAGACCTCATTGTCTTGGTGGAAGTGTCTATGGTAAGGATACATAAATAAGGCCCACCTGAGCACAGAAGGTAGTTTTCAATGGAATACATACTTGTAAATGACGTGCTGTGCTTCAGCAGTGGCAGGAGTCCTTTTCACTCGGTCCGTCACCATATCCACACCAATAAACAAGCCAACACCCCTGAAAAGCAGGACACAGTTTCACAGATGCCTGGTTTGCCATTCTACTCCTTTATGAAAAAAGTGTAGTTAAGCAGAGGGTTTGATTGTCTAACACCGACAGATTTCCTCTGGAGCCAACCCCCTGTGGAGTAGTGGTTAGGGCTCTGGACTCCTGACCGGAGGGTTGTGGGTTCAATCCCCAGTGGGGGACACTGCTGCTGTATCCTTGAGCAAGGTACTTTACCTAAATTGCTCCAGTAAAAACCCAACTGTATAAATGGGTAATTGTATGTAAAAAATAATGTGTAAAAAAATAATGTGATATCTTGTAACAATTGTAAGTCGCCCTGGATAAGGGCGTCTAAGAAATAAATAATAATAATAATAATAATAATAAGACCCTCCAGGAAGCTGTGTAGTCCAGTGGTTAAAGAAACAGGCTTGTAACCAAGAGGTGCCCAGTTCAAATCCCACCTCAGCCACCGACTCATTGTGTGACCCTGAGCAAGTCACTTAACCTCCTTGTGCTCCGTCTTTCGGGTGAGACGTAATTGTAAGTGACTCTGCAGCTGATGCATAGTTCATACACCCTAGTCTCTGTAAGTCACCTTGGATAAAGGTGTCTGCTAAATAAACAAATAATGTTGGTGTATTCGGTTGTGTTGCTTCAGTCAGTTAGGAGAAACATGAAAAAAAAAAGAAGAAAAAAAAAAAAAAAAAAAAAAAAAAAAAACACACCACACATATGGACCAGGGAAATTTTAGTCTGTTAATAGCAGTATAGTATCAATCTCAAAAATTGCAAGCCACTGTGTATTCCCAACCAAGCAAACTGGGACTGCAAAAACAGAACAGGCATCTCAGAGGCTGTGTGGTCCAGTGGTTAAAGAAAAGTGTTTGTAACCAGGAGGTCCACGGTTCAAATCCCAGCTCGCTCACTGATTCACTGTGACCCTGAGCAAGTCACTTAACCTCCTTGTGCTCCGTCTTTTGGGCGAGTAAGTGACTCTCTAGCGGATGTATAGTTCACACACCCTAGTCTCTAAGTTGCCTTGGATAAAGGCGTCTGCTAAATAAACAAATAATCTCAGTGCTGCCTCTTGGGACTGTTAGTGGATTATCTTCTAAACTATTCATATAAAAACATGTGATGCAGCTGCCAGCATTACCAAGCTGTATAATATAAAAAAACTCAAGTCAAATTGGCAAGGCTCGGCTTGCTTACCTGATGTCTCCAATAAGAGGGTGCTTTTCTTTCTGCTCGTTCAGCAGCTCGATTAAGTAATTCCCCACTTTGTCTGCGTTTCCCTGAAGGTCCTGTTTTTCAATGACATCCAGAACGGCATTCCCAATTGCACAGGACACTGGGTTCCCTCCAAACTGAAAGTAAAATTAATATCAAGGTTGGAAAAAATAAATATCCATAACTTGGTGTCCAGTAGCGACTTGTCCCCCAGTTTTCTGTACTGTATACATTCCCCGCCCCCGATCACATACGGTTTTATCTCACAGGGGTGTACTGAAAATGTAATTTCTATAGGCCAATACAACAGGGGGTGTACACCTCTTTAACCTCTTCTGGTATATCTGGTCATTAATGTGATTTTCAAGAGCTGGGGTAATTTTCTTTTTTATATATATATATATATATATATATATATATATATATATATATATATATATATGCACTGTTAGTTAAACCAATATGACCAGCTTTAGGAAATATATCTTAGGCTTTTATCTTTCTTTCACAGTTTGTGTTGGCACAAATACATTTTGCACTTTCTAATGTCAGTTTCTCTCATTTATGCCCCAACAGTACCATTTAGAATGAAAGTGGCACTTTACCATGGCTGACAGACACTCACTGTGTTGAAGTACTCCATCCCGGACGACATGAAGGATTCAGCAATTTCCTTGGTGGTGACCACACAGGATAATGGGTGACCGTTACCGATGGGTTTCCCCATGGTGACAATGTCTGGTGTAAAGTCTTCCCCTTGAAGCTGGAAGGCCCAGAAGTGCTTCCCGACCCGACCAAAGCCGACCTGTACTTCATCTGCTATAAACACTCCTCCTGCTTTACGCACGTGCCTGGAAACAAGAGCAAGAGTCTACAGACCCGTCTACTGGACCCAACAGCAAACCCTAGTCACACAACAGGGAGAATATCACAGAATCCAGATGGATAGGAAATTAATTCATCTCCACCTGTTGGCGTCTATGTATCACATTATTTTTGTTAAGATTTATTAGAATATGAACTAAAACATGGAACTTCTTAGGGTTAACAATATTGTTTTGCAGTGTTGGGGGCTCTAGGTTTTGGTAATAAACTGATTTAAGCATAGGCATACCAAAAACGGTATAAACAGGTGGTGGTACCCACTTTAGAAGGTACTGCTTCTATCAAAACTGGGAAAATTATAGTTCAGAAACAGCAAGCCATACTAAAGCCATACATGACGAACAAATGTAAGAGGTAGAGGTAGAGTGTGCTGGAGCACTTGAGTGACTGAATCCCTTTCTGGCTTCAGCACAGGTTGATCTCAATGCTGGGCTTACCCACATACTGGTTCAACAATGTACCTCAGCTCCAGCATGTCAAAGGTCAACAAAACAGTTGCCAAAGCTATTGATTTTTTATAAAAGATTGGAAGTAAAGGCTAAGAATTAAGCAGTGTATCTAAAGAGTGCACAATCATTTTGTACGTACTGTGCCACTTTCTGGAAGTAGCCTGCTGGTGGAATTATCTGACCTCCGCAACTCTGCAAGGACTCAGCAATAAAGGCAGCAATCTACATAAAAGAAGGTGACATCAAATACAAATCGCAAACCTGAACGACAAAAGAGCTTGCAAATGGGGCTGGGGGGGGGGGGGGGGAGGGGGGGGGAGAAAAGCTTCAGCAACTGCTAGCGAGCGATGCAAATGGCCACCTGAAAAACGGACGCTCTCTCAAGTCTTCTTCCGGGGTCTTCAAGGAATTATACAACTTCCACCCTGGACGAAAAATCACTTAAGACAACTCTACTGGTAGTTAAAAGCAGCTGAGAAGGGAAATACAGTTATACAGTCACTGCACACAATGCATGCCAGGTGGGCTATAAAAAAAAAAAAAAGGAAAAGAAAAATCTTACATTTGTTTCGGAAAAGACCACTGTTATGCAATACAGCCTTTACTGGCAATGTCCTCACAGCGTGTCTGTTTTAAACTGGTTAGCTATCACACTGGCTTCCCACAAAGCTTGAATATCCCTGCCCAGTGAACATCTGCGTCATGTAGACCAACTCAACAAGCTCTTCCTGGAAAGAAGGTTAGCCCGCTGCCTTCTTCCTGGAAATAAGGTTAGCTGGAGCGTCTGTGGCCTTGGTAAAGAAGTTACACAACACCTGGGGGTTGTACACTGCAGCAAATCCGCACGTGGTACCCCCACAGGGTGTCTGTTAATGACACTCGCTAGCCCTTAGCACAAGCCTTTCACATTGGGTCCACCTGCAAAAACAGAGAGTGGGGAAAAAGAGAAGAGAAAAAAAACTGTACATTAGTAAAAAGTAAAAAAAAAAAAAGCCAACTTGAAAAAGATCCATTTAAAGTTGCACTGTCACACTTCACTGGCTTTATCCGATTTTCAATCGAGGATTTGCAGAGACACACAAAACAGTACTGCTTCATATAAAAACGTTATTAAAAATTGTCTTTATAGTTTCAATTTACTTTTCACTCAAAATGTCACTGAGGAGCCTCTGGGGCTACAGCACTGTCGTGCAGTGTTTACTTGCAATTCAAAATTAATTGATTTGAACTACAGAAGATTAAATTATATTTCTTGTTAATAGCTCCTTAAAAGCAATAGATGTGATTGTGCACCTTTAGGTTCTTCTAATGTTAGAGCTCATCTTTTGGACATTTGGAACACATGCTTGGTTTCCAGGAAAGGTCTCTAAGGCTTTTTAGAAAGTATTTGTTGTATACTATATATTAAAAGGTAGTATACAGTTTGCAGCTGAGAATCCAACCCTAATTAAATGGAAGGATTTGGCTTAAATATTAAAAAGTGTGACTATAGAGCTTGAGGGGTTTTCAAAATTTGTACACATTTAAATGGGGTGAGGGGCGGCGGGTGCTATCAGTAGGTTTGCTTGGTGGAGTTGATACCAATTGCTGCAAAACTGGTTAGGAATGTTAAGGGAGGATGAATCAAGTTTGAGAAAAACAAAAAGTACAAGAACATATATTGACATGCGAGTGAAAAAGGGACACCAAATTTGGAGGGGTGGAATGTGGAAGGTGTCTGCAGTTAGATATGTAATGCAAAGGAACAGACAATGGCAGCTGAACAACATCAGTTTTAGCGTGCCATGGTCAAGGATGAATGATCCCGAGTGATTAAAAAGAAACCAACAACATTGTCAATGTCCATCATTTATATACCTTATTTTTTTCAAAAATAAATGTTATAATAGTGAAAAGTTTCTTTTGATGCTCAGTATATTTATGTAAATATATAAATTGGTCTTTGCTTTTTCTGCAGAGAATGCAGCATCTGTGGCTTTTACAAAGAAATGCTGTAGGAGTAAAAAAATAAATAAATAAATAAAAACAAACCTTTCGACCCTTTTTGTGGATTTCCTGTAGAATATCCTTTACTTCATCTGCATAAGCAGTAGCAGGGTCCGGATGGTCCTCCCTGAATTGCCCTCTATAGGTATCAGGAGAAGAGGCCTGAAACAGAACAAATAAATCAGTTGTTTCTGTATTGCAGATCTGAACAGCTTTTTTACTCTCAACTTATTGTGAGAGACCATTAAAAAAAAAAAAGAAGAAAACCAACACCAACACACACCACACAATAAGTATATATAGTGCACACAAGCCTGCATCTCGAATTACAAATTGTTTTAATCCTCATCGCATGCCACCCATTATGCATCTAAGGTATTTGATGTTGATGTCATTAAACACTCACCACATGTACAAAATCCTTCTTTGCGCTTTTGCCAAGCTGAAGGAATTTATAAGGGCTGATATCAATCAGGGACGACACATGACCGTGGTACGCACTTGAAAAACAGAAAGTTAGAAGAGGTTAAAATTAGCTTTTAATGATAAAATGTAGTAGTATTCCTGGTGAAAATAGAAGAGGTGAAGGTTCAGAAGAGTTTTTTTTAGCACTTACTGGTTGAGCGTTATGATGTCCTCATTACCAGTGTGCTGTCGAGCCAGTCGAAGGGCAAGATCATTAGCTTCAGAGCTGCAAAGAGTGTTTAATTAGCCAGGACCCAAAAGCCAGGAAAACCTACTGGGCTGTCTGAAATTGCTAATTTATAAAGCTGGGTTTCTTTAAATCAATACAAACAATTAGTGTATTGAGCAACTCCTAGTGTGAATTCATGACTAATCTATTGGGCTGAAGATGTGAACAATCTGTAAATGCAAATTTTAGTTCATGCATTCCTAACACAGGAAATGCAGAAACAAAAGCTAAAATAAAATTCTTAGCCATGCAATCCAAAATAAAAGAGAAGATTCACAAAATTGAACAAACAATTAATGAATACCTATGCATGGATTTTGATTTTAAAATACATCTCGACTGGTTTTAACTAGTTAGAGTCACTGATTCTTTTTAATACAAGTCCTGTCCTTATTAGAAAAACCTTTGTTTCTAAATTCTAAATGCATCACAATTTATTACCAATGTAGGTTTTAGACATTCTGGGCCACATTTTCAAAGTTTTTCCTTCATGCTTTAAATCAACTCCTACTTTATTTTTTGAAAGGATAACAAAAAAGTAATCATGGCAATATGTTCCCATATGAGAAACAAACAGCTTGAGGGTCCTTAACCCTTGTACCATAGTACCTACTTGTTTGTTTCTAGCTTTCTCATATTAACAGATATTTCTCTCCATCCAAAAAACAGGAGTAAATACTTAAAAAATGTGGCCCTTACTGTCACTGTCAACTGCCGTTTTACAGCATAAAATGACAGAAAGCACAGGAAGCATGCAAGGACATACCCCGAATTCACAAAATAGCAGATGGAGAGCTGCTCTGGCAGGGTGGCTGTGAGGCGCTGGGCGTACTGGACCAGGTTATCATGCAGGAATCGAGAGTTGGTGTTCAGCAGCTCCATTTGTTTGACTGCAGCGTTCACCACATATGGATGGCTGTGTCCCACTGAATAACAAACAACACTGAAGATAAACACCCTGTCCTGCTTAGGCTCCCATTTTCTTAGTTATAGATAGTATGAACAATTAGAAATGTGTGTGAAAATCCTGTTTGTTAAATAACTAACAGTGTAATTGTACAGTATACACATCTTCTGAGACAGCACTGGATTCACAGAACTATTGACAAACAGTAGTGTTCAAATAGTTTGATATTACAGTGTATATACACACACACAAAGAAGCACATGCTTTTGAAGTTACATTAGAATATAAATTATAAATTAAATTAAAACCCAAGCAAAACTATTAAAAACAGCAAAGACAACATCATGGATATGGAACAAATATAGTAGGGTTTTCCTGATCCAGTAAAAAGAAACAATGCTGATAGGGTACTACAATGGATAACCAGTGTGTAGGTTTTCATACAATTGAGATACATTAAGCCTGTGGCTGAGCTTATGCAATCATCGCCACTGCATTATGAAGATCAATTAGTACTAAAGGATAGGTAACACCCTGTGTTCTAAGCCATTTGAGGTTGTGAGCCATTTAATACAGACCGCCATTTAAATATATATTTCAAGATTAAATAATTATAAAAACTTGCTATATATTCAGGTTCTTACCATGCGCAACATTGTTGATACAGTCCAGGTACCTTTCACCCTTCTCATTATACATGTACTGTCCTTTGGCACGGATTATCTTAATGGGATCCTTGGCAAAGAACACCTTGCAGGAAGGCCTGAAGTGACCAAAACATTATTGCAGGGTCATTAAAAAAAAAAAGTGCTAATTGATACAGATATGAACTAGTAATTTACTTAATCTTCTATTTTTGATAGAATATCATTTTCTGTTTCAGTCATCATATCCTGGTGACTTTATAGAAACTCATTAGTTTAAAATCAGCCCTGTGGCCTCAAAAAGGTTCTCAAACACGTCTTCTCTCAAAGTACAGCTGGTACACCAGAGTATAACCACTTACCTGCAACACTCTTCCCCTAATGGATTTGGGAAGAAGTATCACATAGAATAAAATTGGTATCTTACTTTAACTTGGTCAGGTTAATGGTTACACTTTGTGCCAGCTGTACTTGGAAATAAGATATGTTTGAGAAACGACATGGATGCTTTTAACTGCTGAGTTTTAAAGTGAGGACTGAAACTAAGCAACAAGAATACATTAGTTGAGTAACCATGACATTTAGTTTCTCTTGAAGAGAAGTTTTAAATGGGAATCATAAGACCAGTTATAAAAGTTACACCCCCATTGGAACCTATCAGCAGTAATTTGAGTGAAATGAAAAACATTTTTAAAAATGACAAACTATGCAGCCCAGTGCTAAATCAGTGAAAGTCTTTGACTTTCAATGAAAAAGTGCATTCAAACAAAAAGGTAAATGGAAAGTTACCAGTAACCAAGTACGGTTTTCCTTTTATGTGAAACCCTAGCAGCAATGGATTGGGAGCAACTAGAGTACGTTACAGTTAACCTACTACTGTAGCACTACAGTGTATTGGTTCATGAACTAAGTTTAAAAATGTTACCACTGTGGTATCATTCTAAAAGTGGATCATTGTACCTGCCCTTGTGCTACCATTGTCTTAGTACAGAACCACGCATAGCCATTGAAGATCATTTGGTAATGGATACATCTCTGTACTTCTACTGCAATTAGAATTTGTTTTTACAAAGTACTGATGCAAATACAATTAAAAACACACATGAAGAAATGTACTTTGAATACTACATGTACAGTAAGCAGACCGATTAATATCTGTATATGTGTTGTTAGTGTCATCTGTTCAAACAGAAACTGGGACAGCACACTCATTTTCAGTCGTTAAACTCAAGTCCTTTGTATTTTTTATTTTTATATTGTGTATATATATATATATATATATATATATATATATATATATATATATATATATATATATAAAAACGAAGTGGTCTAATTTGAATGCAAGTTGTGCCTTTTTGTTGAACTATTATGCACAACAGTTTTTATTTTTTTGGATCTTCTGTTAAAACTAATGTGTATTTTTTATTTTGAAAAATAAAACGTCTATGCATCGATTACCATTGATAAATGGCTATAGGATAATCAAATAAGAAATTAGGTTGCCGATTGCACCAATAGTGTCAAAACAGAGGTTCATTTACCATTAATTATGCATTCTTTTTTTGCAAACTTAAACTGGAAACAGACAATCAACTTCTCAAAAAAAAATAATAATAATTCACGACAAACAAGACAAAATGAGAAGTCCATCTCAAAGTTACACAAGTAAAAAAAAAAAACATACAAGACCCAATGTCCTGCATATGATAAATATTTGCGTACTAGCCTATTTTCTTAATTGGTGGAAAAAATATGAAATTATATTAACAACGATGTAAAAGACAGGAAAATATTGTAGCATTTCACAGGAGGTAGAAAACAGAGATGCTGGTTCCTTTTTCCAAAGCCTTTCTTTAATTTCCCTGGACGCTCTCTCAGCACCCAGACCAGAGACCACAGCTCTGCCGGCAACACATGAACACAGCAACCAGCACAAGAACAACCCGCCTTCTTATAGGTTTAGCCCACCCCCTTATGCAAAGAGATTACCAGGCTTAAAACACATCCCATTGGCCTTCATTAGCCACACACCAGGACCAATGGGAACAGACAGACAAACAAACCAACAACCAATGAGGACGTACAGATAACAACCAATGAGAACAGACTAGGGCAAACAGCGGGTCACATGGAATGGGAATTACACACACAAAAAAGTTAAACAAGCAATAGCAAAATACAGCGGGGAGGGAATAACACACACAGCATGCAAACACAAACAAACAGCAGGGAATACGGTACATAAACACAAATGCATGGATCGCTACACTGCCCCCACCTTCGTCTTTGTCCCCAAAAAGCCAGCAGGGCGCAATGCAGCAGTTGGCCATAATCTACCACCTCCCCTCCCCACCTTGATGGGGGTATGGTACTTGCGGCAGCCGACGCTTCCGCTCTCCACTGATGCGATACTCTTGACTCGCGCCCTTTACTGGCGCGTGTAGTGATGGCTCCTTTCTCTCTGGCAGTTGGGCGGATAGACAGCACCTCCCTCTCCGTGGGTTGTACTGGTGGCCGTCGCTGCTCCCACTCTCTGCTGTTGCTCAGCTCTCAGAGCGCACCTGTTGAAAGGGCTGGTGTTTGCCAGGATTCGAGGGGGGGGGGGGGGGGGGTGGGGGGGTACTGGTGGCACATGGCATTCTGCGATTCTTGCTGACCACCACACAAAATACAGAGGGGGTAGTTCACCCTTAAGTGCCCACACTTCCCGCATTTGGAGCACCAATGTGAGACCTCCATAATGCCCAAGAAGTAGTCCCAGCTTCCCTCCTGCCATGTAGCTGGCAGGGGTGCGGGGTATTTCAGTTGTGGCAGCACCTCTCTCTCCGGCACTCTGGCTGGCAGCACCTCTCTCTCGGGCACTCATGCAGGCAGCACATTCCTGTCGGACGCTGTGGACAGCACCGGCTCCCTTGCTTGCCTCCGGGAACGGCTGTCCATCCTCCACTTTCAGGCAGGTAGTACCTCCTCTTCCTCCTGGAAGGGGCAGCATGCCAACTTGTTCCCGAACTCCACGCAGAGATAGCACCAATCCTGGTCCTCGAAGCTACTGAGGAGGTCTTCCAGTTCGCCATCCCATCGGGACTGGGATGGGGTGAAGTTGTAGCAGATCCACAGGTCAATCTCCTGTCTCCTAACTGCTCCTGCTTGACGCTTATGGATTCGACCAAATCCCACTACTAACACCAATGTAGCATTTCACAGGAGACAGAAAACAGAGCGACGCTGGTTCCTTTTTCCAAATCCTTTCTCTATTTCCCTGGACGCCCTCTCAGCACAGGAACACAGCAACCAGCACAACAACCCCATGAACAGCTCTGCAACAAATTCTTATAGGTTTAGCCCAGGCTTCAGACACATCCCATTGGCCCTCAGCCATACACCAGGCCCAATGGGAACGAACAGACAGACAGACAGACAACCAACCACCACCACTAACAAGGACGCACAAATAACAACCAACGAGAACAGACCAGGGCAGACAAACACCGCAGGTCACATGGTACGGGAACACACAAACAAAGGTAAACAAGCAATGGCGGAATACAGTACATAAACACAAATGCACGGATCGCTACATTATGATGAATTTAATTTTAAATGATGTAAAAGAACATACTATTTTTCATAATGGTGGAAAAATGATTAATTACATTAACGATGTAAAAGACTCGCACGATAAATTAATTAAAAAAAAAAAATTACAAGCAAAAATGGCATAACGTACCAGACTTCAATGGGCACTTCCCTGCTTTCTTAGCATAAGTTGTTTAGGCATGCGCATAGCGCTGCTTACCTGAAAATAACACTTTTCTTAAAGTGATTGAAGTTAGAAAAAGTAGCCAGCTGGATTTGCACAAGCCATGATAGATAAAAAGTCAGTGTGTAGCCTAACTAATGTGTTAATGTAACAATGCATGCACGTTTTGATACATTACTTTATGTATTGCAACCGTTTGCATGCAAATGCCCTCTGTATGGCAATATAACAAATTATAGGAAATATAACACAACACGCAGTGACAGAGAAAGAGAACGATGTGCCCCATTACCTTATTGTGGGCCCCGACCTTTACTTTTATAAACACAAAACATGTCAAGTCAGGTGTTCAATATTGAACAATTTGTTATTCTCATAATGTTAGCATGTATGAAAGTGTATACGACTACATGTAATAAGAATTTTCTACTCACCTACTTGAATTGCATTTTGCGTGCATGTTTACTTTCAATAATACTACTCTTTTTAAATCACAAGGTAATCACCAATCCGTCCGCCTCCGCGCCCCTCCCCCCAAATCAGACAGAGGCATGTTCATTTGCTTTCGTTTATTTTGGTACCCAGCAGCACCCGTTAACAGCTTCCGCCTAAACTACAGGAAGAATCGTGCACACAATAGAATTGCAAAAGAATGCTTAACAAACAACCCCAAACCTTCCAAGAGATCAAGACAGCGAAGCTAAAGTACAAGTGGTCGCGGAGTTCTAAAGAAACAACGAAGCAGTGCCTCATAGCAGCCTCCATGCAAAGTCAGTTACCAAGGAAGAAAAAAAAAATAGTAATTAAAAATAATTAAATAAGTACAAAATAAAAAAAGAGCAGCAGTACCTGATGAAACGGGAAATAAATAAAAAAATTACACGAGAGTAGATGTTAAAACTTCATGCTGATTTGAACTCGGCTCTCGCCAAGATAAGCACCAACTAAAACGTAGCTTTACAGTAAACTAATGTGATCCATCCATTTGCGCTTCCTTCCATCTGATGATGTAGATATCCTTCTGTCTGGTGTTGATGACTGAAGTGTAATGCTGGCTCCAGGGATCAGCTTATTGCCTCCCTGGCGCATCAGCACACACAACGGCTGCGATGCTGGCTCCGGGGATCAACCACACAGTGCGGTCTCCCGAAAAAACGAAGTGATAATATTCTTGACATTCATATTTATTCTTGACATTCATATTTTCTGATGCTAGGTAGCATCAGAAAATATAAATGTTAAGAATATTATCACTTCGTTTTTTTTTGTTTGTTTGTTTTGTTTTCCTGCAAGCTTTCTTTCTCCTGTAAGGTCCTGTGAGTGCGTGGGCCCCTGTGCAGTTGCCCCGGCTCCACGGATATTATTCCTCCGCCGCTGACTATCTATGTACACGAACAGAAACGCCGACACACTATTCTGACCACAAATGAACACCGATACTAAATATTAATAGAAACTAACATTTTCACAATTTTTCTCACTTTAAATAACCCAGTAATTTAAGTTAGCTATCCCAAAATCCAAGTGCTTACATCTTTTTGAAATATCAAATATCAACCAAAAACTAAAAGGTCGGGTAGAATTAAAACCAGCATCATCCTATGTAAAAAAAAAAAAAAAAAAAAAAAAACGACAAAAAACAGCCTATATCTAGTCTTACCCAATGTGCTTCTTCCTAAGTTGAATGGTTGTGTCTTTGTTAAAAAATTCAGTAGCCATGGTAAACTCAGGTTTTGACTCAACGGTGCTTGTTTGGCAGTCAGTTCGTATTAGAATCAATTGCTGCCTAACATATATATGTTTTGCTCATATACAGAAACTAAATGTCCTGCCGGTTTATATAACTGACGTGCCAACATATCTAACACGTGCTTGAAACACACCTCTTCCGCCCCTGATACCGCCTCCTTATTACTTCATAGACTGTCCTTGCACAGCAACTGAAATGCTGACAGAGGTAGATGTGGCTGTGGAAGTCTAGCAAAGCAAACGCCTTTGTCATTTAGCCAAATGTTACATAATAGATCATCTAGGGACACCGCGTCAATATTAATGTGCCAAGCTGTGGACTCAGTTTGCCTTCCTGACAAGGTACAAGACAGCTAGGAATACTGAGAAAGCACCCTGCTTCACAGGAAATAAGAATCACTTGCCTTCTCAGAAAATGTTTAAATGGAGTAGTTGATAGGCCTACTAGGTTACTACTGCAGTATTATTATCTCATTGTATTGCTGTTATACTTCATACAGTCACTGTGTCAAAAATATTTATTTTATTTTTGTTTCAATCAAAACGGCGCACAAGAGCGTTTTGTCACCGTGGTACCTGTGTCTCTGTGTGTGTGTGTGTGTGTGTGTGTGTGTGTGTGTGTGTGTGTGTGTGTGTGTCTATCACCTGTCTGGTCTGGGAAAGTCATCACTGCTCAGCTAGCCTGTCACACTTCAAAATTTTCATGATGAAACATTACATCATGTAGTTGGAGACTGCATAAGAAATCTTGTCAACATGTGTAATTGCAACATAGACAGTCAGTCATTCATAATAGCTCAATCCATATAATTATTAATTGTTTGTTTGTTGCTTATTATGGTGGTGCAATGCAGACTGCATTTCAACACCAGGCTACAGAACATCCACACTATTAACAGATTAAAATGTGGTACTTTCTTCAGTAGTTGACATTCATATACATTGAATACATTTTTCTCATAGAATTTCTTGACAAATAAATTCACAAAATCATCAGAATGAGTCATTTGGGGATCAGATTGAAAAGTTGCTTGGAGACACCTGGTGGTCAAAGGTTTTAACACAGTCTTAGGTTGAAAGAGAATTTTAATATTTATCTGAAAGAAATTGCTTCTCTGAAACAAAATGCTTCTTTTATTGTGCAGCTCAAAAGCGACCTATCCATTATTTATTTGGACCAAGTATTTGATCATAAAATTGTTAGCTTATACAATGCATTTAAAATACATGCATCCATTTTTTTTGGATAGAGACAAAACAATAATTATTATTATTATTTGTTTATTTAGCAGACGCATGTTTATTGATTTTTTTTCTTTTCTGACACAAACAAATGTTACTTGACTGTGCCAGCATTCCCTCGCCCCTCCTGATTTTAGATGACTTCTTGGAACTACCAATAGTTCAGCATTCACTGATCTCAAGGTGCGACTAGGACCATAAGACACTAACAGTTCTTGTAAATATGAAGTCCCCAAAACATGAAGGGCCTTAAGTAGTAAGAAGCATTTTTAAGTCCATCCATCAAAGGAGTGTTGCAGTTATGTAAAGGAACCATATGACTTGCCACAAGATTATGCTGCATACAAGTAGCTACTTGTTATTAGTTAGTTGAATACTTATTATACCCTGGCCTGCATAGCTGTGGTTACTGAATACAGTGGAAGTGGGGATATATCTACGTCCATACATAAGTATGCATTTATTTATATAACTACTTGTCCAATTGTTTGTATTGAAACTTCCTAATTAAATTATTTAGCACAAGATATTGAGAAATTGGGGGCATATGGAGGTTGTCTGATGGAAGTGACACGAGACAGATTATGGACTGTGACATCAGAATGATGTCATTCAATACGCAAAGGTAGCTGTAAATATACAATATAGACTTGTAGGCAGTTCTAGGAAAGATAACTCAATTCAAAACAGCAAACCAGTAAACTCATTCAATATTTCTATACAGAACTGACATGGAGTTACTTGGCATGGGATACAGTATATCCATATAAGTTTTAAGTTGAAGTTTTATTTATTTATATAGCACCTTTCACACAAAGTCTCACAAAGTGCTTTACAATAAAATAAACACCAACAAAATACAGAATAAAAAACAATTTTTACAGCAAGATTGGTAATATTAATAAAAAGTAAGCAACAAAAACAACTTGGTTTAAAAACAGAAATACAGTGAACAGTTTAAAATAATAATAGATTGATACATAAAATCAGGATTCAAAAACAAATCTAAAAAAAATGAGTTTTTAACCTCGACTTAAAAATATTAAGTGACTCTGCTTCTCTGATGTCGGAAGGCAGTCTATTCCACAATCTTGGTGCATTATTATAGCTAAAAGCTCTTTCACTATTTCTCTTGGTCGTAATCTTTGGAACAAGCAAAAGACTAGAGTCAGCTGACCTTAGAGCACGGACAGGTGCATATGGACACAGGACGCTGAATAGACCGATGCGCTCATTGAGACCCTCATTATCATAATTGCAGATCATTATTTGTGTGTGTTGAGTAATTTGCATTGCCCTTAAGCTTACATAGGGCGCAGTGCAAAATAATTGCCTGGCCACAATGCAATTTGAATTTTGCACCTGCAATTATTTGCACTGCACCTATACTTACATCTACCCCTAAATGTGCAACCCTTCAAGAAATTAAACATCAACAGGACTACCAGTTTCTAAATTGCTCAATGTAATTAACAGCTGATTAGGGTATTGCTTGTTCAGATTGAGTTTTGGGAATGGCACAGTCTCACTTAAAAATAACTACATACTGTCAGCATTTAGATTATAAAAATAATTGCCCTTTTGTACCAAAGTTCTGCAAATCCCACATTTTACTGCATGCTAGTGTATTTATTTATATCGGTAAAGCTGTGTATGCCAGCAAGGAGGTTTCTATTACAATGATTTAAATGACTTCAGTATCAGTGGTATGTATGTCTACATTGAGATGAGCATGCCAAGGCGTGGTATATTTTTTAAAAAGCTATTTATAGTTCTTTCACGGTTTGCTAAGAATGACGAATTCTCCTATTGTTGTTTACAAACTTGACATGAGATTCTCTCTCTAAAATGCAATGAAAATAATTTCAAAAATCTTACCCGAAATGCAGGCCTCAAATGCACAGTTTTAAAAGAAACACATGTTACAGCAAACATGAATTTTCATCCAGAATTAAACTGGTACTGTGGTGAATGACCAGCATGGTTCTTACTTAACATTGTGTGATACTATTGGCATATACACTATACCATTGTAGCATCTAGGGCTTTTAACACAGAACCATTGCATTTCATTTTTATATTACTCTAAAATGTATTTTTCAGCAATACATTCTCGATTAAAGTTTACTCACCAATAAAGGTTGTTTGAAATGAAAACCATGGCAACCAATATCACCATATAGGAAATTTTGTCAGATTCTGCACATCCTGAACCCTGCCTAACCAAAGTGTAATTAGAGTGACCATTATGTTGTCAGTGTGACTATGTATTTCTCTGGATGATACAAGGTGATCCGTTACTAGCTTTCATTCTAACACTTTTTATTTTAAATATGTATCAAGCGTGATGCATTACTGTCCTTATTCAAACCCTTGTGTTCATAACACACTTTAGAATGTGGCGGTTGTTATAAATCTAAACCGGAATACCAGGAAGTGATGGAACTCAAACACATACTGCATGAGTCAGTAAAGTTGATAAGCTACATTCTTAAAAGAACAAACACTGAACATAAAAGGAATACTGATTTGATCAAATAACTTGCTTTATTTTTCTGCATTCTGCATAAGAGTTGCTTTACTGTATAAATATGCACCGTGCACCAGCATATTATTGTTATTTGTGTGGCAGGGGGTGACTTATTAGTGTTGGTCAATAAAGTTTGAGTACGCCACCTCTTAGATTTACCAGGAGCAAGAGGGGCCCCCGTGTACCAGTATCAGAATATTAATTATACCATTAAGTTTACTGGTGAAAGTTAAATCCCAGGAGTATAAGGTTAAGTTCCCCACACAAGTCTTTCCAAATAAATGAACACCAGAAGCAGGTATTCAATATAAAAATCGATTTTATTAAGAGTTTAACAGAATTAAGACAAAGTGCAATTTATGTCTGCAGCTAGGAGATTGCAATACCGCTCGCGTCCACTAGACGGGACGGCCACACAAGGAGATAATAGTACTACAGTTCCACAATGTTCCTGCGTCTGTAGCCACAAGAGCGCCACGGAAAAATAAAAATACAAATTAAATAAAACCAAAAAAGAAACACCTAAACACAATGCAAAATATCTGTGAAACACAAATAAATAAACCAAGAGTTTAAGGCATCAAATATGAAACACAAATAACTAGTAATATACGTGTTCTACTGAAGAAAATAAATACAAGTAAAATTAACTCACACTGTAAGATCCCGGGCGCAATTACTGCCAAAGCCTGCCGGGTCAGCACGATATTGTTTACCTGCGTGAGTTTCCAAATAGTAGTAGCCTATTCCAAATGCTAGTACACTGCCACAGAAGACAGGTCTGTAAAGTCAGACACATGCAGTACTGTATAAAACAACAAAAGAAAAGACAATATATCCTCACTTATAGCGCATGTAGTTTTTTTTTTTTTTTTTTAAATATAAACAACCCAAATAGATTTAGGGAAGCTAAAATTATAAGCGCACATTCAAGCCATTCACCAAAGTACGCTTCTAAAGTTCATGTGAATACTATAACATTTTGCTTCAGAGTATCATTAGCATACGCTACAATTTGGAAACAATAACTTTGAATACAAAATTGTTTAGCTAACAGGATCAAACACTGAATATATTGTAGCGTTCCTGGTCCCCACAGGCAGGCGCATCACACAGGGCGACGAAATCCACACACAGGCGGAGGACGGGCAAACCCACCCGGAACCTCTCGCACTGAAGCATAGCGCCGATACCGCTGTGCAAAGGAGCCGGCTCCCTTGCAAGGAGCGTATATATCGGGCTTATGTCTTTGTGTGTGATTACGTCACCTACCAGCCCTACTGCTGCCTCCCCCCGTGCACGCTACAATATATTGTGGCTGTACAAAATACCAACATGACACAACAAACAAAAATACAATCTCATTAAAATCAAAAGAAAACTAAAATAAAATGATTTTCTTTAACCTAAAAGAAACGGATTCTTTAATAGAAAAGAAACCGTGGTTCACACTATAAAACCTCTAGGTAAGGCACGGCTGTAGGTATCCAACGAACACTCCACGTCTGTTCCAATTCTTCTGGTTAATCTATAGGGCGCATTCCATCAATTACACTATGTAACACAATTTTTGTTCCTGGGTAGTAAGTGTTATTTCCTAATTGCTTATACCTCAAAAGTATAGAAAATGGCTATTATTCCCCACAAACTTTGCTTTTGTGACCAGGACAGTGATATTTTGAAATTGACCTATTTCCAATGAGAAAACGGGCGAATTTGTGTCTTTTCGTTCACATAAAGTCAGAAAAAAAACAACATATGAATCCAAATTAACATGTATTTATACTAAAGTAATACAAAAATGACTGCTAAAGATTTAGAAGTGAGTAGTTTTTCGAGATTTACGATTATACTGTAAATCACTTTCACGAATCAGCCCCCAAATGTAGTCTCCCATCATGTTCTCGTTATACTGTCCTTGGTAGCGGCGTTCAAAGTCCAGTATATCCTGGTGGAAGCGCTCGCCTTGCTCCTCCGAGTACGCTCCCATGTTCTCCTTGAATTTATCAAGATGAGCATCAAGGATATGGACTTTGAGGGACATCCTACAGCCCATTGTGCCGTAGTTCTTCACCAGAGTCTCAACCAGCTCCACATAGTTTTCGGCCTTGTGATTGCCCAGGAAGCCCCGAACCACTGCGACAAAGCTGTTCCAAGCCGCTTTCTCCTTACTAGTGAGCTTCTTGGGGAATTCATTGCACTCCAGGATCTTATCGACGAAGACACCGGCTTTGACCTTTGCTTCAGACAGCTTAGGGAAGAAGTCTTGAAGGTACTTGAAGGCTGCTGACTCCTTATCTAGAGCTCTGACAAATTGTTTCATAAGGCCCAATTTAATGTGCAGTGGTGGCATCAGCACCTTCCGGGGGTCCACCAGTGGCTCCCACTTGACGTTGTTCCTCCCCACAGAGAACTCGGTCCGCTGTGGCCAGTCCCGCCTGTGGTAGTGCACCTTGGTGTCCCTGCTGTCCCAAAAGCAAAGATAGCAGGGAAACTTGGTAAAACCGCCTTGGAGACCCATCAGGAATGCCACCATTTTGAAGTCTCCTATGACCTTGATGCCATCTCAGAAAAATGCAGATATGTATCCACTTAGGCAGCTGGAACTAAACTGAACTGGTGGGCTTAAGGCTCCTGTATACTACTATTTATATTACTGGAAAGTTCTAGAAAGTTCTAGAAGTTACTCCAAGTTTACTCAGCACTGAATATATCTGGAATGTTCGGAAAATAGGTAAATTTCAAAATATCACTGTCCTGGTCACAAAAGCAAAGTTTGTGGGGAATAATAGCCATTTTCTATACTTTTGAGGCATAAGCAATTAGGAAATAACACTTACTACCCAGGAACAAAAACAAACAAAAAAATGTGTTACACGGTGTTATTTTAGATGATTAGCGCCCTCTATCTATAGTCCTTTGTCTGTCTTTGTTTTACTTTATTTTTTTGTCATCTTCATTTATTATAACTTCCCTTCTTTTCCTGTTTCCTTTATATATTTCATCAGTATCCTCTCTATTCAGTCTCCCTTCCTCTTTCCCTTTTCCCAGCAGGTTCTTTATATTGACTTCATATACCTCAATTTTTCTCAGCATCCTCTCCATTTTCCTTCTCTGCTCCTCATATTTCTCACACATTAATAAATAATGTTCTACTGTTTCAGCTACTTTACATTGTTCACACTTTCCATCTTCATGTTTCCCCAGTCTTAATAGATGTTCATTTAAAGAACTATGCCCAATCCGTAACCTATCCAACACTCTTTCCTCTTTCCTTCCCAATTCTTTGTTCACCCAACTGTAATTCACCTCTTTCTGGATATTATGATAAAACCTTCCTTTTATGCTTTCATTCCATCTCTTCTGCCATTCTTTTACTATCATTTTTTTCACATAGCCTCCCATTTCCTGCGATCCCAGAGGAATCGCCACATCAATATCAACATATACTGATAAATGGTCTGATATCCTCGCTATTTTACAGATATCTAATTCTGGGATATAATATGCTATTGCCACTCTTCCTGTTTTTGGATCCTTTGGATCCTTCTCCTCTACAAAAGCTTGACTTTCTTTTCAATTCCATTTTTCTCCTCCTTTCTTCACTTGCTCACTCAATTCTATACAACAGTTTGATTTTTCCATCAACCACCCCTGTAACACATTCATATTAACATTCTTTACCAACTTCAGATTTTCCATTCCCAATTCCTTTATCAATTTTTGCATCCAATACCCCAACGTGCCCCCATTTGTTTCCCACCTCTCCTTTTTATAATGATTAATCCACCTATCTTCCATGCTTTTCTGAGAAGGAAATTCTGTATGCAGAGAGTTAGCCTTTATCCAATATTTTATACTTAGCCATTTTCTCCTTAGTTCCAATGGCACCTCATTTATTAAAACCTGCATAGCATTTTTCTGTTCCAATTCTAATAGCGGGGGAATTCAAACAGAAAAACCGCACGCCCCGCCACAGCTGCAATCAACTATCAAACATACTACCCGGAAGGAAAGCTTGTGCGGTATAGCCGAGGTAAATGGCTTTTATGTGATCAAAGATAATTAACTGAGCTACAATAATTAGCGCTCAACTGCCTACAGGTGTACATACTATCAGTCCCACCTGCTACATTTGATTTATTGTTTTGATTTTGTTAATTATTTATCGTGCATATGAGTCGATTTTCAATTGAATAATGAGAATCAATTGAAACTTGGCTGCATAAAAACATGACCAGCTTCTATCAGTAGAAGGAAGGAAGGAAGGAAGGAAGGCAGGAAGGCAGGCAGGCAGGCAGGCAGGAAGGCTTTGTTTTGGCCATCGAGCCATTTTGTTTTGTGTTCTTGTTTGTTTTGTTTGTTGCCTTTTCTTTTGGTGTATTTATTAAATATGCGCTATAGCCACCTGGGTCGACTGCTTTTTTTCACACTGTGGACTCACCATGCAGCCAGCCAAGAGCTTCAGCGTCGGAGGACAACGCAGCTCTCGGGCAGCTTACAGGCAAGCCTGCAGGCGCCCGGCCAGACAACAGGGGTCGATGGTGCGCGGTGAGCCGAGGACACCCTGGCCGACCTAGCACTCCCTACCTCCCTCCGTCCACCCAGGCGGCGCTCGGCCAATTGAGCGCCACCCCCTGGGAGCTCCCGTCCTCGGTCGGCAAAGGAATAGCCTGGACTCAAACCGGCGACGTCCAGACTATAGGTCACATCCTGCACTCCACGTGGAGTGCCTTTACTGGATGCTCCACTCGAGAGCCCACAACCCTTACTATTTTTGACAGTAAAGCAGGAGACAACAATTATTAACAAATGTGTTACACTTGATAATAAACAAGGTCCCTGCCTGGGCCAGGACCACCCCATGTAAAATAACAAATGCCAAACCTCAATGAGAGGGCTGCACTCAGAAAATGTATGCTTGCAGCGCACAAGAAAATCTATATATAGATTTTCTTATATATATATATATATATATATATATATATATACACACCTTTGTTTTGGCCATCAAGCCCTTTTGTTGTGTTCCTGTTTGTTTGCTGCCTTTTCTTTTGGTGTGTTTATTAAATATGCACTACAGCGCTTAAATGCATTCCCCTGCCTGTGTGTCCGTCAGCAGGGGCTGCCATCATCGCTACACCTTTTTTACCATTGTGGCAATTTGAATTTATCAAAATACATTAAAGTCCCACTATTGTACAATACATACATAGCATCACCAAGTGGTGGTAATGTTATACTATGGATGTGATGGTGATGGTGGGAAGGTTAGGCAGGAATCTTACATGAAATGTGTACTTCACTGTAAATGCTCAATGTTTGCTAATGCTAATACGTGTTTGTTTATTGTGAGAACAGTATCTTCATTATGTATGATATTTTCTCATAAAAAAATCATCTGTTTCTGTACATTGTCACTGGATGTAAGTGTGTGTGCGCACTGTTGCTTCCTTCCAGAAACCCAACTGAAGTAAAACATTAATCTCAAAGGGTTCTTTTCAGATAACATGCTGTGGCAGGGCAGAAGAAAAACCCTACACATAATTAGAGGGGGCAGGGCAAAGCCCTGCTTAGAAATATTGTATTATAATTTAAAATGTATTGTGTGGTTTGTGTGTTGGTGGTGGTTGGCAGGGATGGGGTTAATTTCCTATCGCAGCCAAATACATGTGAGAATGTGGCTGGAGCCTTAATTGAATGATTCATGGTTAATTAGGCTCCAGCCACATGGCATTTAAGGAGGGGAAAACCCTTTGTTTGGGAGAAGGAAATGGGTGACTTTACACTGCGAGTGTTTGTTGGTATTTATATACCGAGCATCAAAAGAATCACTATTGTAGGGGGTGCTCCCGAGTGGCGCATCCAGTAAAGGCGCTCCACGTGGACTACAGGATGCGATCTATAGTCTGGACGTCGCAAGTTCGAGTCCATGCTATTCCACAGCCGACCGTGGACAGGACCTCCCAGGGGGCGGCACACAATTGGCCGAGCGTCGCCCGGGGGGAGGGAGGGTTAGGTCGGCCAGGGTGTCCTCGGCTCACCGCGCACCAGCGACTCCTATAGTCTGGCCGGGCGCCTGCAGGCTTGCCTGTAAGCTGCCCGAGAGCTGCGTTGTCCTCCGACGCTGTAGCTCTTGGGTGGCTGCATGGTGAGTCCGTAGTGTGAAAAAAAGCGGTCGGCTGACGGCACACGCTTCGGCGGACAGTGTGTGTTCGTCTTCGCCCTCCCGAGTCAGCTCAGGGGTGGTAGCAGTGAGCTGAGCTTAAAGAAATAATTGGCCATTCTAAATTGGAAGAAAATAATAAAAATAATTGGCAACGACTAAATTTATGAAAAAAAAGAATCACTATTGTAACACATTTATTTTTGAAAAAAATAAGGTATATAAATGATGGACATTGACATTTTTTTTTTAATCACTCAATCATTCATCCTTGACCATGACACGCTTGACTGAAGCATATGCACTTAATCACCTAATTAGTGAGACAGTTGATTGGACACTGGATATGGAGTGATTTCAGCTGTTGAATTGCAAGCTTGAATAAAAGCAATAAAGAAAATTACAGAAAAAAAAACAATATGCCATGTCTGTCAAGAGAGCAACGCCTTTGTGCAATCGGCATGTTGGAGGCTGGACTAGGGCAGAGTACTGTGGCTCGCCATCTTGGGTGCTCACAGCCAGCAATTTCAAACCTGGCAAGATGATATAACCAGACACACTCTGTCAATGACAGGCCACACTGGGAGACCAAGAGTCACAACACCTGCCCAAGATCGACAGATCATTTTGCAGCATCTTCGTGATGTCAGTTGTTAATCAGCACAATACAAAGTCACTGCCCCTGCTCTAAAACAGAGTTTGTCATTTTTTGATCACATCTAGTGAATTTTATCCAAATATAAGTGATAAGTTTCTTTTGATGCTCAAATATGTGACATGTTTCTTTTGATGCTCAAATATAAGTGACACGTTTCTTTTGATGCTCAAATATAAGTGACATGTTTCTTTTGATGCTCAAATATAAGTGATAAGTTTATTTTGATGCTCAGTATATTTACTACTTTGTAGTGAAGGCTAATGCCCAGCCTACAACGGTTTGGTCTTTTGTTTGAACCTTTAATTTGGCCCTTAAGCTGTTTATTTTGTTCCTGTGAATTTTGTTCTTGGTGACTTGTTTTATTAAACCTTTTTATTTTGCTCTGTGAGCAGTAGTTTTTTTTTTGTTTTGTTTTTATCTCCTTCATACCTCCTGACTGCCTTAGACATCTGGCTAACCTGTCACAAATGCATAAATACAAATCGATTGCTGTGGGCCTTGGATTTGTAAAATGGAAAGGGTGTCATTGTTTTGTCTTTTATGAGCTTTGAATTTAAACAGTCCCAGCAAAAAAAAAGGTTTGGAGTAATATTTATTGGACATCAGAAAACAATACGGTCATCCAAAGTGTGTTACAACAGGACTAGCAAAACTCCATTGACTGCTGCTGCAAAGCCACAATAAATACTGATTAAAAAAACACCTAAAACTGGACACCATTCTGATAACTGTCCTGTCCTTTGCACACTCCTGTGCTTACGTTCCTGTTTTAGTGAATAAATAACATTGTGAAATGCTTGACATTTCTTTTCATTGTGAATACAGCTGTGAGTACAATTTACAGACATACAGTGCATTTATTTCAAACTCAGCAGCCAATGGATTTATGGGATACAAACATATGCTTTCTATGTTTAGAATAGTAACCACCATCAATACAGAACATTTTAGCAACATAATTATAAGTATCAAGTCACAGTCAAAAGCAGGGGTAACACTACACACATTGTGATGAAAACAGCTGTACACGGTGTAAAACATGTTTTGAAGATATACTTCAGTCAAATGAAATGGAAAAATAAACTACAAAACTTGACTGAAGATAATAAAAATAAGAAAATCAAACAAAAAACGTGTTAAACAAAATATTTCTCTATAAACCCATCTAAGAAATATCCATTTTATAATTCCTTAAAATACAGATTAATAAACCCTATGAGATTACGTAAAGAAACTCTAACACTTAAAATTGACAAAATGGTACCAGATATGTTCACATTGGTTAAAATACTGTTTTCTTCATGCTTTTCCTGTTTTCTTCTTGCCTTTCCTGTATATGAAAAAAGATGGCCAGAAACACCATAATTGTGAAAATAAGCTATAACAAAAAAACACTTAATATAAAAAAGGCTTTAAAAATATAAACTGAAAAAATATTTCATCATTTTAGCTCCACAAAAATAAACTTCTGAGTCTTAACTCAGTAAGCCCTCTAAAATGAATACAAATAAAACCAAATAGCTGTAACAGACTTTCAGTGGTTCACACTTGATTAACGTCTCTGTTTTCTAGTCAGCCTTGGTTATTCCTAATTACATTGACATTTCAATAACAACGTTCTACTACTCAAAACCAAAACGACTGCCCTTCATTTGGAGTATGACAACCTATTTTTCTTGGCTAATAATAAACTTTAAAACATTACTGTTTTACATTAATAGTGTCATCTACCACGCAGTAATGGAGTACTGTTAGTGCACAGGAGTAGCACTAATACGTTAAATAGCACAGAGTGCATTTTGAAATAAAAATTATATTTACCAAATATGAAAATGGTTGGCAACTTCAATTAAAATAATCAATTCAATACTACACTATGTAGGAACTGATCATTTTTTAAGGGGCAAGCATATGAAGTACTGTAGAATACTTTCCTTTAGTGATACGAACTATAAATAAGCACTAGTGACCGAAAAACTAGCTGTGATCAATAATGATTCCTAATTGGGAAAACAGACGTTCTAAATAAAGCCTATGCTGAAAATTACTACAAAGCCAAGATACAAACGTTAAAACCTTTTGGTTTGTAATTTTAAAAAGCTGGTATTTTAACCACTTTTTTCTCAAAAATCAGTAAAATTAGAAAAAGTTACAAGGAATGCTTATTTGAAATAATACATTAACAATGTCAATTGTCAAAAAATAATTAACATGGTAAGCATTTTTTTTTAAAAAAAAGACCCAACATTTAAAAAAATAAAAAATATACAAAAGAACAATATTACCATTAATTAAAAAAAAAAAAAACACTGATCTGTACCTGTTTGCCTGGTTTCGAGGGCCCTGTCTGACTGCAGAGCGCTTTCCAAATGGCTCCTAGAGATGTGCATTGCTTAACCTAAAAAGTGAATGGTTTTCAGTCTCTTTAGTGTATTTATACCCTGGCCTGTTCTTTTATTTTAGCCTTGGTTAGTCAGACTCCAGAATTGTCATGGGTTGACTAACAGTTTCTGTCTGTTTCTTGTTGTGTTTGTGGAAGTAGGACTACTGTCATTATTGGTGATCACAGCAAAAGTCCAGAAATATGTGAATACAGGAAGGCACAACTTAAATGCACAGGTGTGTTGAAAGGGTTAGTGATTGTTAGTACTTGCACCCCCCTTGACAATTGCCTTTCCCTTTCCTCAGGATTTAATGAACACTCAGTTTTTCCATTCCCACTTTTCATAATACACTATTGTTAGCGCTGGCTGCAATGGCAAAACTGACTTTCCCAATCTAACTCAGTAAGCCTAGCCTTACTCAATCATTGAAGATAACACTGAACAACATAACCACTGTTCTCTAAATATTAAAAGGTAGCATGTATAACACATATGGATTTACATTTTAATTTCCTAAATATTATTGATTAGGTTGGGAATAAAGTAATAAAAGTATGACTTAAATGATGCAGTAATTACAGTCAACATATTCTTAGACCATCTGTCTATAGTGAATTCCTATGTTGAATCACCTGGATATAAAGCTAGCCTACCTGTGTATTGAGTGGTCATTCGAAGAAGGTTTGACTAGTGCATACCATATGGGAAATCAGGAAAGCAAATACAGGCTAATAAATGTATCAACTTAAAAAAAATTATATCAATCATTAAGTCTACAATACTTTAACATTTCTGCTGATTCGTTCTAAGTCTTAGAGCAGCTGTCTGTTAAATCGATTCTAGCAGCATCTGTTTTTTGTCCTTAAGTGTCCATTCAGTCCAATCTTCTTGTAAAGAGAGCCAAAGCGGCAGCAACCACCATTTTTTGGTAGCCACTACCATCCATTTCCTTTTAGTTCCTTGCAGAAAACTTGAAATAATATGAGTAAATTTAATTCTGAAAATATCATTTAAGAACAAAATACAGTAATCTTAGATGGTGTAATACTGCAACATGTTATACAAAAAAGTACCATTCCTCAAAGACAAATAATGTTTGTGAAGTTTGCTGTATGTTTACAACAAAATAAAAGAGTTACGAGTCCTTGAGGCACAATAGGCTATTATGCATCATGAATATAAAAATGCATCAATGCAATTCTGTGATAACCCTTCCTCTAAGGTCCTGTCATTTTAACAGTTCAACTCTCACTCCTAAAAGGCAGTAGGACCATCCATTTTGTTTCTCATAGAAGCTGGTCAAACACTACTTGTTTCCATTTCTCTCGTCAAAACCCAACAGTTGCCTCACAAGTGACGGCAAAATCCTTCTTTTGGTCTGTGATGCGTGAAATCCATGGTCAAACTTAAGCATTGTGAATCCACTGAGGACCTTCCACCTCAGTACTGCCGATGCTCTTCCAAATCCTCTTGAGTCTAAATCAATCCGTGCTGATCCATACTGTAGGGTCAGCACCCATATTGTATCCTTGCCAAAATAACAAATGCTGCTTGTTGCGTCTGCTTGACTGCTAGGCATGCACAAAGGAAGTAATGCAGATGTGGGCTCATGGCCTACACAACTGGAGTTGAAGAACTGCAGGTTTAAATTGCTGAAGATTTTAGAAAATCTGGGATCATATCTTTTCAAGCCACCAGCCATGGCGTGACTCCCTTGGAAGATGACAAAAGAAAATCAATTCAGGGATCTGAGTTTTAAAAAAAGTTGCAATGACCCAACAGCCAGTTAGTGTTTGAAGCCATAAATCTAGCACAACACAAGCAATAACTTTTTTTTGGCACATTATTCATGCTGATTTTTTGTTTCTTTGTTTTTAGTCTTTAGAGTTTGTATGATGGCATGAATGGATGACAGACTTGAGATGAACACAAACACAAACATCAGTAATATCCAATGACAGCAAGTACAGTACATTCCAAAGCTTTCAATGGGTTTTAGTCCAATTTGGTCACAATTTCTTACTGTTGCTTGGCTTCTGTCCATGCAAAAAACAAGCAGAAGGTTGATCCCTGTGTTTGACACAAGCCTGCAATTTCTTCCTCTTAGTTACAAAGTCATACTTCTGATGTGATGGTGCACACTGTAGATGAGTTGAAGCAGCTAGATGTAAACATTTGTTCAGTGTTCTTTTATTTATATTTATATATTTATATTTTACATTTACAAAACTATAAATACAAAAAAAATGAAGCATTATGTACAAACTCCATGCTTTGGGGTTAGATTCATCACTGCAAGAAAACACAAAGACGACAAGGCATCAGAAAACTGCATTCTTGTCAACGGATCTGCACAGTTACCTATAAATGGATGCCATCTACCCTTTCTTAATATTTAACTTCTATATCCTACTATGTGTGATCTGTAAAATCACTGATGTTTCTGCTTAGATCATCATTGGATTATTCCAGCAAAAAAATGTTTCTGGAAAGACTTCTTAAGGCTGACTTTATGAACAAGGCTTCACCAATCGACCTAAGTGCATAGCGCAACACTTTTATGCTTCCCTGTCTCAATTACAATCAACCCTGAGGAGTCATATAGAAGCATTTTGTCTGGAATAGTTAGTAAGAAAATAATGATCTGAGCAGAAAACGCAAATAGAAAACTATACCGATCCCTTTAACAGACAATGGTATTTGGTCTTAGTAAACTATATATTATGATCTGTTTCTACAGCTGAATTAGAACATAAATACAATGAACATAAATAAAGTATTTTAAATTAACACTGTGTTGTCACTTTGTTAACAGCTTTCAGAGCTGATGATGCTGGTTGTAACATCTGGTTACCTCTTGTTTGCTAACAACATTCTATCAAGTTTGAAACCTAAATAACATTATTTTAAAGTTTTAAAACTATAATTAATCTGCTCCTTCCAGCAACAAACATTGCTTCTTGCTAGTTTTATATTGTTACAATTGCTTTTGTTCCTCTCTGAAAAGTTATAACCTAACCTTAACCCTAACATAATCCCTACACATGTTCTCTGTCTATCAGACCTATTAATATCATATGGGCACCAGGGAAAATAATCAATTATGTCAATTAACTACAATGAGCACATTTTGATCTTCCACTTACCTTCTGCCAACATCCAGGCATTGGTAATCCATCTGGACCCTGGGATGAAAAAAGAGAAAAATCTTTTGCTTAGTCTTTTTGAAAGCCTAATATGCCTATTATGAATGTCATTAAGTTGTGTATTCACCTTGGGTGTAATTGACTATAAATCCTTCAATGTGATTGTAAAAAATGTAACAATGCCAAGGCACTATCTGTTCTGTATCTTTCCAGGGAACAAAACAGCAACTATAAGAACATAGAGTTAGGTTTACTAAAGTTTTGCGCCTGTCATAATAGTCACAAACGAAATGAGTCAGAAGTCTTGGGTGAAATGTACTAAACAAGCGCAATGCTATTTGCGACTTTTTAGGGAATGCTTTGCGGCTGCAGTTTTTCTTTGCGGTTCAAGTTTAGATGAATATGTAATTATGGGCATTACTGCATTAATTTGCAAAAAGGGGCTGGCAATAGTGCAAATGAGGGTTCTCAAATATTATAATGAGATGTACAAAAGCTGCATCCGTTTTTTAAGAACTTTTGAAAACATGTTTTAAACAGTTGCAGTTGTTGTGCGTTGCCAGTTGTACTCAATGCATTTTTGAGACAAACAGCCAAATACCTATTTTTCTCTAAAAGCAGGGTGTACTTTTGACAGTATACATTGGCTTATAGGCTATTCATAATATGAATTTGTAGTATGATACAAATTGTACACCAATGTGTACAATGCAGCAGCATGATTTATTTTGTGTTACCATACCGGTAGCCTACAGGCTAAAGTAAAAAGAAAGTGTGCTAGGTGTTCATTTGATTTTACTACTGTACACTGTATAGGTGTACTGTTCAGATTTATATTTTTGTTGATAATGTTATGTGTAAGTTTACCCAAAACTCATTAGTGTTATTTCAGCACAATGCTTTATACATTTAAAATACATTGAGCCTATAAATGTATGTGTGTGCGTGATTTTATTGTATTTTTTTTTAATTTTGGACAAACATATCCTGTTTACTGAGGGAGTACTGTATGATTATGAAAAGCTTTTTGATAGCAACACATTTTTTTATTTGGGGATAGTATGGCTCCACTATATAATCTGATTTAAACTGCCTTTCATTTATATATATATATTAAAATAGGTAAAATGAAGACAGAACAGAATGCGTTATGCAGATTCTTGGACCCATGCATGTATAGACGTTATCCTTCGGACACCCTCTGCTGCAGCAAACCACAACTCAACTCACACTATTTATTTGAACAATGTCGCCCGACTCTCGCAATAGAGATCTCGCTAAGAAGACGCAACAATTATTTAAATTAGTATATTGAGGCTCTTTTCATTAAAATAATTTCTCTTAGTACATACAACAAAATGTTTACTTTGTTAAGTGTCGCAACGAAAAAGTAAATTGCAGTATGTTTGCGCTGCGACTGGCCCATCTTAGTACACCTTCCTCATAGTGTTTTAAACACCAGGTTGTGGATATTCCAAAATGACCAATTAATGACAAAAGTTAACAAAGTGTATTTCTTCAGTGAGAAGTGGATAGTCTAAGTATGCAAACATTAACACTTCAGGAATATTTTATTGTTTAATGTATGACTGCCAAATCCTTGCAAGCCTAATTACCCCCCTCCCTGTCTTATACAGTATCAGTATTTAATGGTACTAATAGTAGTTTCCACTGATTTGCCATGCATTCTAGTTTTGCTAGAAGTGCTGAACAAGCTCTTAAAAAGAATTTTATGAAATCTGGAAAACAATGGCCCAATTTCCATAAATTCTAATATTCAACACTGGATTGCTTTATTGCAAAATATTTTTATGGAAATTCAAGGGAGCAATTCTTCTTAAACAATATCAGTTGTTATATTAGCCCTTTAAATGACTGTTTCTTCATACTGTATCACCTGGAAACTGAGTTTCGGATAAAGTGATTGACTACCAGGAAGCTGCAGTTTGACTTTGAAAAGCAGCAATGTGGTACTTAAAAGATATGCATTAAACTAATATAGAAAACTACCCTTTTCAGTGGCGTGTGCAAAAAACCCTTTCATGCAGACAAAATACAATATCACATTGCAATTTCATGCAGTTGTATTCTGTTCTGTTATCACCATAAAGAGTTTCTGTTTCAATGGTAGTTAAGTACAATAATCTCGTGATCTAGTCATATTTATAAACCTTCATGTGTTTCATGCAAAATCATGATGCTGAGGAAAACAAGATGAATGAAAAAATAAGCCAAAATATCAGAATAATACCCACCTTGAACCATAATAATTTGTATAATATACAGGTTTTTCAAGCATATAGAAATTAAGAATAGAGTACAGTGATGCATTACTTAATGTACAATACACACGCACACACAAACACACAGTTGTAGTCAAAATTTTACATACCCCAACGGAAATTTAAAATTTCTAGAAATTTCTCGAAAACAAATAATTTTAGGAAAAATCTTTTGTAGCAAAATTTTTACTTTTGTGGACGAGGAAAAAAAGTTACCAGAAATAGATATCTACAATTTTTATTTCAGCAATTTTTTTTGCAAAACTCCAAAAATGCTAATTCAAAAGTGTTCATACCCTTTGATGCTATGAAAGTATTGTCTACGAGGTGCTAGACATTTCAATATGATAATGCAGAACCTGATTCTAGAAAATGCTGGATTGTAGGTGAACATTCTTAGAGAGTATAAAATGATTAGGCATAGAATGATTGCTGTCATTACCATAAGTCAATATGGGAAAAGCAAAGAGCTATCGGAAGACCTTAGGCAGAAAATTATTTATTGTCATAAAGTTGGAGAAGTATATAAGAAGATTTACAAGCATTGAGTACCAATTTCAACTATTGTTTCTATTATCAAGAAGTACTCATGGTACTGTCACAACGCTCCCTTGGTCTGGATGAAAGAAGCTTCTTTCACTAAGAACAAGTAGAAGAATTGTGAGGAAGGTTAATAACAATCCAAGATTGACTGCCAAAGATATTCAAAGTGAATTGGCTGCAAGTGGGATTTCTATTTCAACCATAGGTTGAGTATTGCATGGTGAAGGTCTCAATGGTCGCAGGCCAAGGAAAAAGCCACACTTAGCAAAATGTCGCTTAAAAATCGCTTAAAGTTTGCAAAACGGCATTTGAATGATGGATATAAGTTCCGGTCAAAGGTTTTGTGGAGTGATGAAACAAAAATCAAGCTATTTGGTCACACTGATAGTCATTATGTTTGGAGAAAGTCTGGTGAGGCATACAAAGAAAAGAACACCATACCTACTGTCAAGCATGGAGGTAATAATATTATTATTATTATTTGTTTATTTAGCAGACGCCTTTATCCAAGGCGACTTACAGAGACTAGGGTGTGTGAACTATGCATCAGCTGCAGAGTCACTTACAATTACGTCTCACCCGAAAGACGGAGCACAAGGAGGTTCAGTGACTTGCTCAGGGTCACACAATGAGTCAGTGGCTGAGGTGGGATTTGAACCGGGTACCACCTCATTACAAGCCCTTGTCTTTAACCACTGGACCACACAGCCTCCACACAATATCCTTCTATGGGGCTGTTTTTCCACTAATGGCACAGGAAATTTTGTTCCAATACATGGTAAAATGGATTTCATAGCATACCAAAAAATACTGGCCAATCACACAACAATGATCCAAAGCACACATCAAAATCTACTTCAGAATGGTTAAAGAAGAATAAAATCAAGGTTCTGGAATGGGGTAGTCAAAGTCCCGCTCTAAATCCGATTGATAATCTTTGGTATGGTTTGAAGAAGGCTGTGCACAAGAGAAGTCCTCGGAATTTGAATGAACTGGAACAATTTTGCTTTGAAGAATTGTCAAAAGTCACTAAAGAATCATGCCAAAAGCTCATTGACAAATATCCTAATAATTTAAAAGAGGTTATTATTGCTAAAGGTGCCTCAACTATCTATTAATTTCATTTTCTTTGTCAGGGTATGAATACTTCTGAATTAGCATTTTTGGAGTTTTGCAAAAAAAATTGCTGTAATTGTAGACATCTATTTCTTGTAACTTTTTTCTCTCATCCACAAAAGCAAAACTTTTGCTACAAAAGATTTTTTCTATAATTATTTGTTTTCGAGAAATTTTTAGAAATTATAAATTTCCATTGGGGTATGTAAACTTTTGACTACAACTGTATATATATATATATATATATATATATATATATATATATATATATATATATATATATATTCTCATTACTGTACCTGGAGCTTCAAATTCCTACAACTAAAACTATAGTTATATTCTCTTACAAGAATACAATTAAAAAAATAAATATCTGTGAACATTTAATTGTCAACCCATTTTGCGTATAGCCGTTGAAACTAATACTGCCGAATTGGTACAAGGGAGAAGGTTGGGAGCAGAGGTCTAGTACACATTAGAGGAGGATGTTCATGCTTGTATTTGGGGCGGCACAGTGAGAAGAAATATATTAGGCATTACTTAGGGGGAAAGATTAAATTACTTTAAAAGAATAAGTTGTCTCAAACACCATGTTTTTGTTTACATTTAACTTTTTATGATGTTTCAAATCATTCTGAGTCATTTTGCTGAGTTCTTTTACTGTAATAATTGAGTATTTTACAGCTAAACTCACTGAGTACTGTGGAATTCTAGCTGCTTGATCATAGTGTTTGATTCATTCATTCCAGAAAGTCATGCAAGGCAGTGACCTTTCAACTCAATTGGCTCCTGATCTATAGAATGGTACCGAGCAGGTGGAGCCAACAGAGTTTAATGGTCACATCCTCACATGACCTTTAGGACTGAGGAAACCTAACACAAACTCTGGGGAACTTCGATATTCAACAGCAGAGGGAATTTAGTAGAAACAGAGCCATTGGGAAAATGAATAAAACTCAATATTGGAGCAACACAAGTGCACCTACACAGACTGATTGCAAATAACATAAAATAATCAATACAATGGCAATTCAACCTATATGTAGGAAGTGTTAGCATTGGCTGTAGGGTATTGTATTAAGAAGGGTCCAGAAGATTTAGGTAAGTTTTGTTTTAAAAGGAAAGGGTTGTCAACCTTGGAAGGTTTTTTTTCTAACCTGAATAAAGTTCAGCACTATATTCTCTTTAAAAATCCTCTGACATTTGTTAAAAAAGACTATGACTGGAGACCTTTGTTTCTGTATAAGAAACTATCATGTTAAGGTGGGAAATGTATGATTAGAAATGTTATGTTCATCCATGCACAGGTCATAATGGAAATGCAAGGCTGGCTGCTTGGCAAAGCCCTCTTTGCATTGTCAGGTAGGAAGAATGTGCATGCAGGGTTGGAAGGAAAGAGAATACTGTACCAATTGGCAGGGGGCATCCAGCCCATCCAGGCCAGGCTGACCTGGCTCCCCCTTTTCACCCTTAAATCCCCGGAATCCCTGTTTGTAAAAAGTAACTGGCATTGTTACTGAGAGAGGCATTAATCTGGCCCTTCAACTGAGCAGCAACACAGCATGTAGAGGAGCAACCCCTGGCATCACTGATTTAGACATCGGCCCTTCTAATGAGCGAGTGCAAAATGAAATCTCAGCATTTGGTCAAACTTCAATTTTTGTGGGAGTAATTTAAAGTGATAATGATTTTTTTATAGTTTTGAAATGCATCTAAGAAGACATATAGTACTGGAATTTAGTGGAACAGAGGAATTCACAGGTTATATTACTAAGGATCGTGTTTTGCTTTTGACTGCAGTCAAATACCCCCAAAAAGGATGGATTAAAAAGGGGCGTATTCTAAATCAGTTCAGGCAGTGACTTGCTCCTCTCTTTGGCTCCATTGGTTTTGGTGAGATGAGTCTTTAAAGCATAGCTGACATACCAATGGGCAAGGTGCATCTAATCCAGGAGCACCCTGTTCTCCTTTCTCCCCTTTAGGCCCTTTTTTGGCCTTCTTTCCCCTTTCCCCCTGTGGACACAATGGTGTGGTCAGAACAACATTCCTCTCTTTTCTTATAAAGGACACCTGCAGCAAATATCCATCAGGTACAGTGAGGAAGAAAACAATTTGGGGGAGGGGGTGTTTGGAAATTGTAAGTATGTGACAACAAATCTGGATCCCATAGTTCCTTTAAAGAAAATAACAAAAAAGAATAAAAGGAGACTTTAACCAGGTTGTTTTTCTAAGACTAGGATAAAAAACATTTTTATTTTTTTTGGTTTGGGTAGTGGTTACTGTTTTACAGTTTACTTTGTTGATTTTACATGGTAATTATCTTACTAATAAGGTAAGTCTTGGTTTAGTACCAAGAATGTATTTCTTATGCCACCTGTACAGCAAAGCTGTTTCTTAATACTGATGGGCAATCAAAAATGCTCTTTCAGTGTTTGAGATATCATCAATGCTATAAGAGCGCCCTTAAAACAGAGAAGGCAGTCTGATATTTGATCATGTATCACATAACTCAAAAAACATTGTGGTAAGCAGGTTTTAAAGGTCATCCTCATTGCACTGTAAGTGGATATTAGGTTACACTGCAATGCACATTATGGAGCGGGCTGGGGGTGGGTTTGGATTAAAGGAGATTTTGTCTTCAGTGTTTTAAGGAGACAGTGCATTTGTGATAAGAAACAAGGATAGTTAAGCAGGGAAAGTGACTGAAAGGAGGATGACACAGGTTGTACTTTGAAAGAATTTTCTAAAGTAAGAGGAAGGGAAAGGCAGGATTAGGAGGAAGCCAGTGTATAAAGTTTATCAGAGGGCGGTAGGGAAGAGAAGGAGTAGCAGGGAACACGCCTCTGTCACAGAACAAAGTCAAATGTTTGTATCCCTTTTTTCCATGTGAAAAAAAAGACTGACAAATGATAACGTGAGCAACAGCTTTCAAATTTCCAGTATATTAAAATGTGCAACATAAATTTGTTTTGTGATTTTTGTTGAGGCTGCTTTATTTAAAATCAAACTGTCTTGGGTATTCAGAGTTCATTCTTTTCAAAACACTCTCCAACCACTAGCATTTCGGAACTGCTGACAACTCTCTGAAGGATGTGCGCTTCGGCTGGAGAGCATGTTTGGTCATCAGCAAAAAAGGGATGCAAATGAAATGATGGTATAATTTATAGAACTGTGGGCTATAATTGTTCAATAATGTTTTTATAATCAAGTTAGAGAAAATAAAAAACATGCAACCTAATCTAAAATATCCATCCTAATCTAAAATATCCATGCTATTAAAAAATTATATATATATATATATATACACACACACACATACAAGGTTAGTAACATTAGGGTAGTAACATTAATATCCACTGTCAGGCACCAATGAACTGAATACATGCTTGTGAATTAAAGTCTACTATAAGGTTCAGACACATTTTATCTCTTTATCATCAGTTATTGTGCTTTCTTAAAAATCTGTATTTCTGGTAACAACATGAGTCATTAGGACAGGTACAAAAACAGCCAAAATAAAATAATCAACTATAAAACTGGAAGGACAGGTTAGCCTTCAAATGTCTCTTGTTAAATTGAACTGGTTTTCTATTAGACATTCCTACATTTACAACCATTTGTTTTAATAATTAGGTTAATATGTACGTATTCATGTGGATTCTTTATACAATCATAAAGTAATTAATAAATAATTGTGGGTGTGTTGAGTCCAGTGGTACCAGACAGTGAAAAGTTCATTAACATGCAGATAGAAGAGCCTGTTCAATTAATATAACATGTGGCACCTTTTCTCCCTTTTCACCAGGATCTCCTTTCTCTGCCTTCAGGCCTGGTAATCCCTGAAAAAAACAACAACAGCCATGTTATATTAAACAAACAAATATAACTGGGTGTGCATTAACCTTCAGGTTAAGGATGGGCTCTGTTACAGAACTTGTGACTGAAAAACACAACAACGTCTTTGGAACTACATGCACAAAGGCTTTTAACTCAAGTTATGATAATAATGAATGAGGGTACATGTTTGGAAAACTAAGGCTATTTATTAGTACATCCCTTATTAGATTATGAAAAGCAGGCCCGTTTTCCAATTTGGAATGACAGAGAGAATACTTTTGTTGATTGCAGCATACAGTATGAATTTTGACATCTTTGCTCAAACTTTAGATTCTGATACTCTCAATAACAGTTTTTTATTAACAAGTAATACAATTATTTCTCAAAAAGATAAATGTCAGAATTATTGGCACCCCTAAAGATTCTTATAAATAAAATCAAACAAAATTAAATCTGCATCAACATTCTACTTCTTTAAGTTCATCTCAGTCTTAAGGAACTGTATTGTGGCCTTCCATGGCTTCCTATTTCACTGGGGTATAAAACAATAGCTAAAAAACTAAATATACCACTTACCACTATTAGGGCAATAATTAAGAAGTTCACAACCACTGGAACAGTGGTAAACTTGCCTGGTAGAGGACACCCCCACGCACAGTGAGGCAGATGGTTCGGGAGGCAAAGGGAAATCCAAGGGCCACAGTTGGAGAATTACAGAACTTGGTTGCATCTTGGGGTCACCAAGTATCCAAATCTACAATTAAATGTCACCTCCATGCCAATAAGCTATTTAGAAGGGTTGCCAGAAAAAAAGCCTTTATTGAGAGCAACCAACAAATGTAAGCGCCTGGAGTTTGCTAAACTTCGATTGGAACCAGGTGCTATGGTCAGATGAGACGGAAATAGAGCTCTTTGCCCACGCACACCAGCGGTGGGTTTGGTGTCGAAAGAAGGATGTGTGTGCAGAAAAGAACGTCATACCTACTGTAAAATATAGTGGTGGATCTTTGATGTTATGGGGCTGTTTTGCTTCCACTGGTCCTGGGGCCCTTGTTAAGGTCAATGGCATCATGAACTCTACCCAGTACCAGGACATTTTAGCCCAAAACCTGGTTGCCTCTGCCAGGAGGCTGAAACTTGGCCGCAAGTGGATCTTCCAGCAAGACAATGACCCCAAGCACACATCAAAATCCACAAAGAAATGGTTAACTGACCACAAAATCAACATTTTGCAATGGCCATCTCAGTCTCCGGACTTGAACCCCATTGAAAACCTGTGGTTTCAATTGAAGAGGGCAGTCCATAAGCGCAGACCGAAGGATATCAAGAATCTGGAAAGATTCTGTATGGAGGAATGGTCTAAGATCCCTCCCAATGTGTTCTCCAATCTCATTAAACATTATAGAAAAACCTTGCAAGGGGAGGGTGCACAAAGTACTGAAAATAAGGGTGCCAATAATTGTGATACTTCATTTGTTTTGGAAATAAATTTATAATTTTAGAAATGTGTGATTTTGGTTGATTCCATTGAATCATTAATAAAGTCAAATATATTCCACATGTTGGAAAATTACAATATATCTCAGTACTGGTATTATTTATTTTATACAGTCTTTTTTGCTCATCTTTATTAAGGGTGCCAATAATTTTGACTGTATATACAGTATATATATATATATATAGAGAGAGAGAGAGAGAGAGAGAGAGAGAGAGAGAGAGAGAGAGAGAGAGAGAGAGAGAGAGAGAGAGAGAGAGAGAGCTTGTCCAATTGTGCTGAAACTTGCTAAGGACATTCTTTACGACAAATTGTGGAGGCAGTCTGTAGATTATAAAAATGGACCCCCTGTACACTTACATCCAATCCAGGGGACCCCTCTGTGCCCTTAAAAAGAAAGAAAGAAACATTACCTTGTCAGATGTGACAGAGGTTATAACTGTTGTTACTTTAAACCCACTTCTGTAGGACTTCATAGCACAGACACAGCAAAATACACTGTACTAAGACTTGGCAACACATTGTTCAATGAGTAGTTTACAGTTCCTTATCTAATTTTAACTGTCATAAAATATATACACCCACTTTGTCATCTTCTGGGTTTTATGTTACAGCCATAAACACTACCCCACACAGGGCAGCAGTGTGGAGTAGTGGTTAGGGCTCTGGACTCTTGACCGGAGGGTCGTGGGTTCAATCCCAGGTGGGGACACTGCTGCTGTACCCTTGAGCAGTAAAAACCCAACTGTATAAATGGGTAATTCTATATAAAAAAATGTGATATATGTGTAATGTGTATAATGTGATATCTTGTAACAACTGTAAGTCGCCCTGGATAAGGGCATCTGCTAAGAAATAAATAATAATAAAACACCCTTGCTTGAACTTTCTTCAGAAAAAATAGAGTATAGTATATCTGTGAACTATGTACTGTATGTACAGCAGGTAAGCAAATCGACATCATTTAATACTTACAGGTAATCCATATGGTCCTCTTGGGCCAGGTTCACCAGCTGGTCCCATTTCACCCTTAAAAAACATAATGGAAATACGCTCAGTTAGAACTCCTCCCTACAGAACACTAGGAAGTACATTTAAAAGCCATGAGTCATTTGATAAGATGTTGCTTACGTTTCCTGATATTGCTGACTTTTGACGTTTCCAAGAAACAAGCCATGAATTGACTTTTTACAACAGTTACAGTATGATTTTAAAATACCGTACAATAACTACCATATATGTTTGCTGTTAAGTAGCTGCAACAAGGTGGGTTAATACTTGTAAGCAACACACCAAAACTCATGAGATTAAAGACTATTTATTTATGAAAGTGGGGCATAATGTAAGGGTAATGGCTTAGTTAAGTAAAACTGATATGTGGGAAAAGTAGTGGTTATAAAGTAGAAAATGTATATGAAGTATGTATTGTTAACAATTTCTGAAACATGGTGGATAAAAAATGTGGCCAGTTTTTTTTATTTTTATTAGACTACAGCAGGAATTAGAAACAGTTAAAGTTTTTTGACTTGGGATCTGTATCACACAATATGTAAATTAAATACATTAGGCCAGCGTTGTTATAAAGTGTCCCACTATCATGTTCATTAATATAATTTGGTAACTGTAATGCTATATTCTAAAAATTTTACATTGTTCCCTATAGTAGTTCTTATAGTCTCTTTACCACCTCAACTGTTATTTTTACAGTTCTTCAAGTCGAGATGCGTGGCTGGCCCTTCAGTTATGTTGTACAACATGATATTCCTATTAGATCCCTGGATAAAAAAGGCAATGTTGACAACTCTTCCCTTCTCAGAAATAATGCCAATGTTGCTGGAACACCTTGAGAAGGAACGAAGGATGAATTTCCTGTACTTACTCTGTCACCTTTTGGGCCAGCCGGGCCTGAAGGACCTACTGGACCGTCCATACCCTGTGGATTGAACGTAGTCCAGTTAATGTCGTTGCATGTCACCTCAAAACAGTTCAAATTACTCGTAACACAGCATTACGTAACAGAACGTTTATTACATTTTTGCTAATAACAACCCATATATAATTTCATCATAAATGGACAAACTGTTCCAAGGATATACACTCCAATAACTTCAAAGTTCAGCTACTATATTACAGGACAATGCCTTTGTGGCAGTGTGAAAGCCATACATTGTGTGTGTGTGGGTGTTGGGAATATAGTGTTGGTTAATTAGGCTCCAGCCACATGGTATTTAAGGAGGAGAAATCCTTTGTTTGGAGGTTGGTGTTTTACAGGAGTGTTGGTAAGTGTTGTATATACTTTGTTGTTGAGAAAAGGGCCAAATTGTTTTGTTTAACCTTTCATTTTGGCCCTTGTGCCTGTTTATTTATTAGTGTTTTTTTTGTTTGTTAATAAACATGCGCACCAGTGTTTTAACCCTTTGTGGTCCTACGTCGGACCAGGTCCGACATTACAATTTTCCCTTTCCAGTCCGATGTCCGACCCTGTCCGACATCAAAAAGACGTAAAAAACAGGTCTCTAGTCGTTTTTTCTCCGGAAAAAGCCGAGAAAACCATTCAATGGCCGAGTGAGACCGAAAGGAGTCGAGAGAAGCCAAAAAAAAAAGGGGCGTATCTGAGCAATACACATAGCCCCGGCACCACAGAGATAACACGGACGTAAACAAACAAGCTGCTTCTGCATCCAGTGCTAAAAGAATATCACAAACATCTGCAGAGCTTTTTGAGATGTTATAGTAACAAAATAATGACTTGGATCGCATTATTGAAGAGTTTGGTGATCAGGAGATGATTTATCGGTATGCACGACTATGAAGAGGTATTGAAAAATACAGCGAACAAGGGGTTGGGCTAGAGATTATTATTATTATTTATTTAGCAGACGCCTTTATCCAAGGCGACTTACAGAGACTAGGGTGTGTGAGTCACTTACAACTACGTCTCACCCGAAAGATGGAGCACAAGGAGGTTAAGTGACTTGCTCAGGGTCACACAATGAGTCAGTGGCTGAGGTGGGATTTGAACCGAGGACCTCCTAATTACAAACCCTTTTCTTTAACCACTGGACCACACAGCCTCCTAGAGATGCAGTACTGAGTGTCCTGTTGATATGCAGTGCCTTTTAAACCTGTTTTACTGTGAAAAAAACACTTAAACAGCGCGTCTAAAATAAACTGCACTTGTGAAAATAAATTGGACCTGACGCGCCTGAGACGCGCTAAATAAATGGACCGCAAAGGGTTAAACTGCAGCTTTCTGGTCTCTGAGTTACATTTGGTGTCAGAAGTGGGACTGTGCCACCTGGAGACTCAGAGCAGGATTGTAGTTAAAAAAAAAAATCATGGACCTAAATCAAGACTAGCATGATGAGCAACGGCAGTGGCAAGTTGAAGGATCTCTGTGGTGCGAAGCCTGCGGGGAGTTTGGGCACCTTAAGGAAGAGTGCCCCTACGAAGACCCCTGCTTCATGGAGGCGTACCATTGGGATGAGGTTGAGTCCCTTGATGAGTGGCTCCGCCTAAGGCACAAGACCAGCTGCCTGTCCACAAGCCAGAGACGGAACCCTCTGCCTCCCAAGTCACCTGGCGTGCTGGTTTGGACGCTCTCCAGCAGGCCTGGAGGATTAAGGTTGGTGCCTCATCTGTGCAGAGCTTGGGCACTATATGGTGTGCTGCCCCCTTCAGGGTGAAGAGGAGCTGCCACCTGCCCGAAAGAGGAAGAAGGGGAGGAGCATCCGTTTCCGGAGGCGAGTGAAGTAGCCGGTGCCATCTCCTGTGCCAGAGGGAGAAGCTGCCTACCCAAAGGCCAGAGGAGGAGCCACTGCCATCTCCATAGCCAAAAGAGGAGGAGCTGTTGCTGTCTCCAGTGCCAAAAGGGGAGGAGTCGTTGTTGTCTCCAACTGCCTTGGTTGGATTGCCCCGTCCTGCGACCTGCGCTGTTGTTGCCGTTGAGCCCCGCATCGTGGCCTGTGCTGTCACTGTCTGACAGCCCTGCGCCATGGGCTGTGCTGTCACTGCCTGGCTACCCACATGCCATGGCCCGTGCTGCCAGAGTACTCTGCACTGTGTCCACCACTGGGGTACCCAGTGCCGGAGTGCCCAGCACCACCGCCCCTGCCGGAGTGCCCTTCGCCACTGCCAGCATTGCCAATGCTGGAGTGCGCCATGTCGGAGAACCCCACACCACTGCCAGTGTAGCCACTGCCAGCGTTGCCACCCTCTGTAGAGGAGCCCCAAAAGAGGAAGAGTCACTTGGGCTTAGAGGTTAATGGGCACCCCCTTACAAAAGCCCAGGGGTCACAAGAGGGGTTAAATGGATGCCCCTTAAAAGAAGACCTAGGACCACCTTGGTTGAAAGAAGAGGTAAGGGGACCACCACCACCACAGTCAGAACCAACCCGTCCTCCAACCCACCCACAAGAATCCAGTCGGGAAAGATGGACATGGGGGGGGTGGTGGTTGGTGTTTCAAGGTGGCTGGTTGTGGCCATGTGTGCTGCACACATGAGGGGAGGTGTGTGGCAGGGCAAAAGCCATACATGTAAATAGTGTGTGGGTGTTGGGAATATAGGGTTGGCAGGGAGGGAGTTAAAATCCTCCCTACCATAAAACATGTGAGACTGTGGCTGGAGCCTTAATTGAATGCTTAATGGTTAATTAGGCTCCATCCACATGGTATTTAAGGAGGAGAAATCCTTTGTTTGGAGGCTGGTGTTTGACAGGAGTGCTGGTAAGTGTTGTATATACAGTGTTGTTGAGAAAAGGGTCATTGAAGGCGAATACCCAGCCTGACAGCTGAATGTTTTTGTTTAACCATTTGTTTTGGCCCTTGTGCCTGTTTATTTGTTAGTGTGTTTTTTTGTTTGTTAATAAAACATGCGCACCAGAGCTTTAAACTACAGTTTTCTGGTCTCTGAGTCTCATTCCTGTTGCTATCCTATTACAGCCTGGAAAAATACTACTATAGGTCACAATGATCTATATTTACACTGTGTCGAACAACTTCAGATACAGATCCACCAATTAGGGGCAGGCTTTTGTGGGCCTGATGGTCTTTTACCATTCCTAAAACCTGTACTCTAATAACATTTTCCTAATAGCGGCTAATTTTAATAATGCCACCAATTATGACTCCTTGGGGTGTATCAAATGGATCTAAACAGTGGTGAATCTAAACACCACAGCCATGTAAAATCAATAAAAAGCTACTCCTGAAGTTGTATGTGTTGGGACAAAACTGTTAGAGCTGCTAGTTCTCATAAAATTTCAGTGACGGCGGTATTAAGATACATCACTATTCAGATTAACTGAATACATCCCTTATGTTCTGAAATGTCCCTGTTCATTTGGCAATAACATAATCACACAAAGCGCTTTATCTCCTAAGCTTTTTATATAATCCAGGTATCACTTTCCAATGTTAAATACTTCAAAGAAAGGAGAGAGCAAGCGGCCAGGATGACATGAAGCGGAGTGCGGAAGGTGAAACGTGAGGAACTCACCCGGGGTCCTGGCTTGCCATCTAAGCCAGACGCTCCCTGTACGGTTATGAGGGTAACATGAGTGAGATGAATATGGGATTAGTACACATTGAAACAATGAAATGGACACAATTGTAGACACGGTTATTCAAAAGTGTTTATTGGGATGTGGCACACTTAAGGTTTACTGTTAAAATTCCAGTTACAGATACAACTTTAAATGTACTGTCATTGTCGACGACATTAGGGTTTGCATCAATCCTCAATTATCACTTACTAAGAGGACACAAATATTTTGTATGTGTCATGTATTGAGCGGAATATTTTATCTACTTATATAGTTGTACAGAGTTTGTGGGTGATGTCGGGAATTGTAGTTTTAAGTCATTGCATTTGGGGCGTTTACATGCATTACATGTAAATACAAGGTACCATTTCACAACTACCTTATTTATGAAAAAAATAACATAAAGCTATATATTTTATATCTATATTTTTTAGACATATTTTATTGGGTTTCAAAACTCACACAGCAAACATGCAGATGCAAGTACATGTTAATGCTGTATAGGACAGTCTTAAATAAAACATGATGGAGGACATGTATCAAGATCGACTGACACAGAGCAAAATGTATTCCTGAATGTATTAACTGGCCCAAAATTAATGAGGCACGACGTAAGCAGGCACATTTAAATGCGAAAATTCCGCTGCGCCAGTGTTCTGAAACCCTAAAAATAGGCTACGGTAGCACAGACTAACAGACTAATCTGAAAATTAACGCCTCCCCTCCAAATGGGCTACCTCAATTGAACAATATGTAGGTCATTTGAAGAGGCAATGATGTGTCTTGACTTTATATTATATTATTATTATGCAATGGATAAAACCAAATATACGTCATGTAAAGGATATAATGAACCAAGTTTATTATATGACCAAATTGTACATAATGAAATAGCCGGTATCGAGCTATAATTTCATCCTCGGGGAGATCAAAAAGGGTAATGCAGACCCTAAATACTCTCCCTTCTTCTCAGCACTCTCCCTCTGTTCCTGGGTTGTTCATGAGGGTTAGGAGTCTGCACTCTCCGTTGCAAGAAATGCCCCTGAACATTCACGAAATCACTAATTTCACGAAAATCGTGTATTTGACTGCCTACTGTGAAAAATAATTTATTTTCCTTACAGTATTTTACATGTAAAAATGTTCTTGATGAACTATCAATGATAACACATAGGCAACTTACATCAGTAGAATATAATGTAAATAGAAAAAATGTTTTGTGACATTCCGTGAAATTATTATTTATTTTTTTGTTGTCATTCGTGAATTTCTTTTAAAAATGCTGTGCATTTTCCAGGCCCCTATGACTGCTGCCAGAATGAATGGTCTTTCCTATAAGCTGCTTTCTGACTTTTTCTTTGCGCCCAAATAATTTGAAATCAGTCTTATTTGTGGACCCTTTTAGGGCCGCCACTGCTGTTCTGTCGCTTCAAAAATCTCATTTTAATATCACAGACTTCATTTACAAATGAGCCCCACCTACAATTTGTCCATGCATATAATGAAGGTTTGGCACGCCTTAAAACGCATGACTAATGAGTGGTGGAGCGTATTACACGGCGGAACATATTTTGGCTGTGCTAACACGGCCTTAACTTGCCAAAAGTGTCATGATACATACAGGGCAATTTTAAGGCCGGTGTAAACTCGGTGCTATGGCCTTAAGGCCATCACCAACACTTGATACATGTCCCCCGATGTGTCTACTTTAAGAAAGATGCAAAACTTGTACTATGTCTACACATAAGAAATTTAACATCAGATAAAATATTATAAGGCTAATATTCTTACAAAATGTAAGAGACTTCAATTTTAAGAAGTGTTGGCAAGGCAGGGGATGTCATGAGAGTAATAATGCAGACAAATAATAAATGAAAACAAAACAAACAATGGATGGATGTTACTACCTTATACAAATGAAAATTATTTTGTGTTACTGAATGAGGTTTTAGCACCGGGATGGGACGGGGTGGGGACGGGGGGGGGGGGGGGGGTAGTTTGGCGAGTAAACCAGAGTTGTGTGGCAGCTGATAAAAATAATAAAATTTATGTGATTGGTATTGAAAATCTTTTACTGTACTTACTGGGAGACCAAGGGGTCCTCTGTCGCCCTTATGCCCTGGCTCACCCTTCACTCCTTTAACACCATGTAACCCTGGTTCACCCTAAAGGTAAAAGCAAAGTTCCACCTTGTGTGCTACAGGGACTGTTAAAGTTCTGACCAAGTTAAGTCATCTTAGGAACCCATTGCATTTTCCAGTACGTGTAATGAAATAAGGCTGTGCCAAGCCACAACAAAATTGTAGGATAGGTTCTTTACAACATAGGTAAAAATGACAGTTAGTGTTGAATGTTTTGCGTTCATCATCAAAAATCTATTTGCTTCGAACGTACTGGAATTCTGCAGTGAATTATTTAATTATGTTATTACATTACTTTTAAATCATGAAGCTCAGCAGTAAAGCAATGGGTTTATGCCTGTTATTTTTATCCTAATTTGTAAAGACAAAAGTGTTTCAGGTTTTATTTTTAGCATCTGAGCTTATATGTTTAAAAGTGACACATTCACATTAACTTTATGAGTCACAGACAAATGGACTGGTGCATGCAGAATTAATGAAAGCAATAAACACAGAGGATGTAACATAATCCACTGTATTTGTTACTAAAGAATTACCTTGGGTCCAGGGAAGCCATTAGGTCCCTGCAAGAACACAATGCAAAAGGCAAATGAGTAAAAAATCACATAACAATCCATTGTGATAACTAGCTGAACCAGTTTTAGAATACACATGCCATGCAAAATAGTACAAAAAACACAAGATTTTAAACTGCACATCTGTCACCACAATTCAATTACATGTATGTTCATACGCCCAACACACAGTTGAATTCCAGATTACAGTTTGTTTCCATGAAAACAAGCACCCGAACCTTGCAGTTAACCATTTCACCAACAAACTCCGCTCTATTGAAGAGGCTGAGGGAACAAGTTCAGTCTCCATCTCATTCGAGACTGCCTATAAAAAGGTACTGCGTGGTGGACTACTAACCAGTAATACTCTGGTTGAGGTCACCAAATATTAAACCCAGCCTTCTAGAAGTTGAAGTCTAGTACATCGCCTCTTCATTAAAGCTTGTTCCAGGGTGACAGTAATGAGCTTGCGTGTAGAATAGAACAAACAGTACATACTCTGCATGCTTAAACACTCACCATTGGGCCTGGTAAGCCTTGGGGCCCTGGAGCTCCAGGAGGACCAATAAGCTGTGTGAAACACATAGAAATATTTAGTGCTTGCTCTTTAACTTAATCATTACCACCCACTCTATTTCAATTATTCATTTTCCTATGACTATGGTTCTGTAGCAGATTTTACAAATTGAATGCTGTACACTACTTAACAAACATATTATTAAAAGGATAGATAGATACTGATAACATTATTACCAGCGCTGAGCGACAGAAGTAACTAAAAACCTGAAAAAAACCTGACAAAAAATATATATATAAAATGAAATATATAAAACAAACCCAGCATGTTTTTTGGTTGATATCCCTTATTCTGTTATTACTTCTTAGTTAATTTCTTCAGAATTGTACAGCATTTACAAATGCAGTAAAAAGGCAGGGTGTAAGCATACATATTTATGAACAAACCAGTTAGTATAACATGTTGCATGAATTGTTTAAATGTAGCAGTACTGTACTGGAATTAGCTTTCATTTTCAAAACAGCTCGGTTTGTAACCTTATCATTTATAAGGTCATGCAATGCAGGATTCAACGATAATGTGGCACACATTACTTTTTTTTTTTTTTAATCCCTGTCTTTATAGGTGTGTATGATTTGTTACCGAAATCTCAATCAATAACTGAAGACAGATAAGAGGATAATTTCGTACCACTTAATTTGCACCGATGAAACATAACCTGGTTAACAGTACTGATGGCATATCAAACACTTAGATGACAGATATGGTTGCATTCTTGTAGAACGTAAGGATAAAACAAAATACATTTTGACAAGGAATTTCATTAGTTCCATTACTTAGTTAAGCACAAGGTGGTTTCAATAAATACTTTCTGATTCAAATATAGGCCTACTATGTGATAGTTTGGGATATTCAGTCTATATCCATAGCCCCCAAAAGCAACATCCAACACTTACAGATTGACCTTGAGGACCAGGTAAACCAGAATCTCCCTTTTCTGCTTTCATGCCATTAGCACCCTGCAAAACAAGTAAACCAGTTTACTTTAAATCATGTCCCACTTAGTTTGTAGCTGAATGCTCTGCCAAGAGCCCAGACATGAACCCAAGAAAACATACTGTATACTTAGAATCACTCTGAACGGCATCTCCAATGCAGGAGACCACACCGGTAGGCTGCGGTGACTAATGGATGCACTTAGACACAATAAAGCAAGTTACATTTTTCAGTGGTTTGATAGACGGAATGTAATATTCAGGTGGTGTTGGCATCTCCACCTCTCCTTGACTCCACCTTACTTTTCCTGTAATCTCTTTTACTCGCATGTTTGTTTTTTTTTCAAAACTTTCTTGCGACACAGATATGTAGACCACAACAAAAAATGAACTTCTCAAATGTGCTTACTGGCAATCCAGGTAGACCTATTTCTCCTTTCTCTCCTGACATGCCCGGGATACCCATGTCACCTTTTGAACCTTTGGGACCCTGAAATATTAATCACGGAATCATATTAGATTTTCAAACATCATCATTAACACTACATTTGCTTACTTTTACATTGATTGAGAGTATCATACCTGCTCGCCATCCAGCCCGGGATTCCCTTGGGCTCCTGTCTCTCCCTGTAATCAAGACAATCACGTCAACATACATATTATTTTATTGTTCATATCCTATCAGCAATGCATGTAGTTTTAACTATAAACCACACGATGGCCTAATGGTATCAATAATAAATGCATCATCTAAAAATGTACCATAGTAAAAGCCTAGCAAAGTGTAATAAAGCACAATGAAAGCATGGTAAAGAATAGCAAGGTAAGGTAAAGCATATTAATAAACATGGCAAACCATGGAAAATGATGGTAAATGCACAGTATAACCATGGGAAAAGCCTGGTAAAACTGCAAAAAATACCGTGGTAAACCTTTATAAGGTGTCTTTCACTCTGAAGTTGCTTTTCTGGATACAAATACAACGTGCTTTCAAGTCAAGTCAGCTGCCATGAAATAACAATAATATATAAAAATAGGATCATTGTAATAAAAACTTAGCTGGTATAACGTTTGCAGTTGACACTCTGTGAGTGCCCTCACCTTCAATGTTGTCAAATACTACACTGTAATGCCCACTAACCAGAGTTATTATTATTATTATTATTTGTTTATTTAGCAGACACCTTTATCTAAGGCGGCTTACAGAGACTAGGGTGTGTGAACTATGCATTATGCAGTTATGTTGTTTAATTGGTTTCTAACAGCAGTAAGATCTAAAAGCTTCATTCCCCAATGTACAATGACGCTTGGTCACCTTTATTCCTTGCTGCCCTGGCAGTCCAGGTGGTCCTGGGGGACCCTAGTTATGAAACAAAAAAGATTTATTGATATACATATTCTGATTTTTGTAGTGAATTAGCATAGTACTGTAGACACTGCCTTACAAATAACAGCACACACAAAAGACATGTATACTACATGATTAAGGGAATGCACAACTATTATTTACTGACGAATATGTAATGAATGGAAAAACTGACAATGAAAGAAAAACAAAACGTACAAACAGCAACACCTATGTTTACCATTGAAGGCATGCATATGCCTGCTTGTACAAAGCAAGTAAAATACACAGCTTCAGGACAACCCCAACTAGATGAGTGAATACAAATGTATTTTGCTTGGCTGAGGGGGCTAATTCATAGCTTTTGGATGAGGCAATTCTGCCTTTTTGGAAAAGATAAGGGCAGACAAGACAGTTGCACATGCAACAAAATGGTATGCTACTGGGTTATATTTATGGGTTACTAGTTAATTCGTGATGTGTTGAATGTTATATGCTGTCTATCCTGCCAGAGCTAAGTTTAATTTATATGTTTTATAAAATGTAATTGCCCTGAGTAGCATGCAATAAATGCTGATTTGATGATATGTTTTTTAACACTGTGGTTCTTGGCCCATTGGCCCAGATTAACTCCAGTTCTCAATCCAATCAAGAATTGCTGGATTTATCTGAAAAAGGGGGTGAAAAGAAGACAGTGACCCCTTCAAGTATTGGGCAGTTGAAACTGATCTATTAAGAATAGTGTCAAAATATGTCCACCGGACAAAAAGCTTGTACATGCCATGACAAAATTGTCATCTAGAAGTTGTGATGAAGTCAAAACATGGCACACCAAATTACCAAGTAATTGAATGACACTGAATGACTTATTTTACTAAACATATTATTCTTCATTAACATTTTTGGACTAATGATAAGATAAATATGCATGGTCAATGATAATTTAATAAGAAATGTTACAGGTAATAGACAAATACATAATTGAAAGAGTATCTAATACTTACAAGCACTACTGTTTATATCGACACACTGATCCATGTTACACAATGCCAATTCTACACAAAATGGCACAGATCTTAATTTGGTTGCTGACATGTCAAATGTTACTAATTTCCTATCCAGGACAGATGCTACGGTTTGTTTTTGTAAGTACTTTGCATTCTGCATACATAATGGGAACATAGCATGTACCATGCAGTACAAAGGCAAAACAATAAAAACATCACTCATGCAACTTGAGTATGTGAATTACCGTGACTGTTAGAGTGGTAATCCTCTGTTGGCAAAATGTAGTAGTGAAAAATAACATTACAATTTATACATCAATATATCTATCTGTTTTAACATGTCCTATAAAAGCATCCACATAACTGATTTTTTTATTTTTTAAATGCTTTTATCACCCAAATTGTTACTGGGTACGTGAGTTGCATGGAATAATAATATATATATTCTCAATGCACATAACATTATTTTGCATCTGTTTATTATTCCATGTTTTAAATCATCAAGTGCATCCCTTGTTGTAATTAGAATGAAATAGCTTCATTATAGAAATCCACCTTGCTCATGACTGCTCAGGTCAAATATGTTGGTGGCTTTATTAAACATGCCAAATACATATTAGTGCAGAAACGGTAAAAAGAGATCATTAAGGACACATTGTATGGGATATTTAACAGATAATACAGGAAATATTATGCCGATAGAGATGCTAAAATGTATTTGTATAGCCTAATTTGCACAGGTGGACATAGGGATTAGTTAGGTCCCAGAAAATCTACAGTATTGGCCTATGAGCTGTGCAGGAAATAATGCTATACAACTATGCCCCCCAGTCGTGTACATTTACTGCGGTCCATCACCCACGCAGACTCTTTATAGTACAGTGACATTTGCCCCCCAAACTGCACTTACTGTTCCCCTGTAAGACAGGGTGAGTGAAGCAGATATCCAGCCTGTAGAAAGCTACCAAGCACTGGCTGTTAACTTGAAACCTGAGGCTAGCTTTACTACATACCTGATATGCACAATGGAATTATTTATCTGGAGGTTGCCTTTCAGATTTAATTATTAAACGTTGACAGTCCGAGTCCTTTTGTTATAACTGTCATGAATACAAATATTGGCCCTTCTTTTTTTTATAAAATAGGACACATATTTATTTCCAAATGGGGAGAAGCAACCAGTTTTTAGTCTGCCAAGTACCATCATTTAGGCTTTTGCTGCAAAATGTGTAGGTCTGATGGGTCATTAGCATTAGCTATTTTACATAACACACTGCATCCTTTGAGACAGATACACAGCAAGGATCTCAATAATTTTGCTCAGTGCTTGCAGGAGAAGGGCAGGTCTAGGTGAAGGCTATCCTTTTTTATACATACCTGCAGTGCTTCATGGATGTTTCCATTATAGTCAATTATCTCAGTGGCTCCTTGGTCACCCTTTTGCCCTGGTGGACCCTGTTTTGTAACATTAAAAGAGCGTTATTGAAAAAAAAAAAAAAATTATGTGCCAATTCAGGTAAAATAAAATTAACTTCAATACACTTCATAATGTCGAATGAATGAAACCTGCTGTATAATGTTACGTTAACATAATGAATTACATACGGTACCACTTTGTAGTTTTCTATATACTTAATAAAAAACTGACAAAAATTGAAATATGTGACATTTTGAAATCTAACATGAAATTCTGTACTACTATTATGACTTCCGGTAGACTTTTGCGATATCATTTTGTAGTTTCTTCGATTACATGATGTTAAATAAAATATCTAAATTACATTCATATATTTTTTGTTTTAATTTTGTTTCAATCCTCAAATTCTACGTTATGCAAAACTTTTGGCTATAGCTGTAGTAAGTAGTAGACGCTTTAGAGAGTTGGTTTATGACTCAGTGTTGTTAATTCTCCTATTGTATTATTGTGCTAAGTTTGGCATACTTTTCTCAATTTAATAAAACTCAAAATGTTTTTTTATATCAACTGTAAGTGCTGCAGCTTTTTGTCATATATAGTTAAACTTAGACCACCTCCTAAATAGAAGGACCACTTGTCAAAAATGACCATTTTGATGAATCCCACATGCCGTGGACTTGCCATCAGTTATGGTCTCCTGAGCGGTTGGTTGTACTGTGTAGATACCTATTAATGGGCAGTAGCTTTGTGTGATTAATGCTGCTCTAGTCATACTCTGATCCTACTAGGGGAAACACTGCCCTCAAAAGGCTAAAGGCAGCCATTGACTTTTCTTTCAAAGCAAACATTCCTCACTCTAGACAGAAAACATACATGAGTTCTGATAGCTTAGATTGCAGTAACTGACCTTTAGTCTTGTCAGTGTTGCAGCAAACTATTTCAGTAACTATCAAAACACTGCTTTAATCTTTGTACTGTAGTTCTGACGTTAGGAAGGGACATTGGGCACTGATGTGATAAGCAAAGAGCCTAATATGATTATCAGCTTACCCTGGGCCCCATGGCTCCTAATTCACCTGTCTCTCCAGAATCACCCTATATCACAAAAAACAAGGGGCAGCAGTCAGACATGGATATTTATTAATATATTAATTACAGAGACAGCAAAGTGGATGGGAAACCTCTCTTGAGTGAAGATGATAAGCCACAAGCTGAAAACAAATATGTTACATACTATTTAACCTTTATTAATATGCTTGTTGTTTTCTTCTATTGATTGCTTATTGATCTGTCAACGTTTAAATGCGAATTCACAGAACAGGAGCAAGGGCTGCAAGGAATAAGACTTCAAATGGACTGGGACTTCAGAAGGAACTATGTGCTTGAAACTTTAGGTTTCCGCTTGACAAATAAACGCATATACCAAACACAAACGTGTGCACAGAGAAATGTAAAACAGCTTTATACCTTAGAGACACGGTCATGTGTATTTATTAACATATAAGAGCAACAGGACACAAATAGCTCAGGTAAAAGACTAGGGGTGCGTTCAATAAGCAGAGCGCTTTCTCGTGGCGCCCTGTAACAGTTATTATTATTATTATTTATTTCTTAGCAGACGCCCTTATCCAGGGTGACATTATTTGTACCAACAATTACCCATTTATACAGTTGGGTTTTTACTGGAGCAATCTAGGTAAAGTACCTTGCTCAAGGGTACAGCAGCAGTGTCCCCCACCTGGGATTGAACTCATAATCCTCCGGTCAAGAGTCCAGAGCCCTAACCACTACTCCACACTGCTGCCAGTTATTGAACGAGTCTGTTAGGAGTGAGCACTTTCACAATAGCAGGCAAGAAATCACTGTATTAAAACAGTTTTGCAATGTGTATATGTATTTTTTTTAAATGTAATTATTACTACTGTATTTTTGTAATGTAAAGTTACTGGCACTTTTTTTTTTTGATTTAGCATCTTGAGACGTGAATCATATTTGTCGAGTTACAAATAGTCCATGTTTCCTTTTCTAATACAATCAAAAAAAATAACATAATCAGTTTTAAAAAGCCAAAATGACAACTTCAAAAAAAATAACATAATCAGTTTTAAAAAGCCAAAATGACAACAAAAATATTACTTATCACACATGTGTTGCTCATACAAATCCATATTTTAAAAAATCAATTTGCAGCTACCGCACTGACAATGCAGGTCAGCCATTTTGAGCCAGCTCTGAGCTTGACTCACTACTGTTAGGAAGTGCTCGCTGCATGCGCATTGTTCAATAGGAAAAGCCACGTAACACGCTGGGGTGCTCTGCCTGTTGAACACACTCCAGTTGTGAAAACTGACCTTTGACCCTTTGGGGCCTGTGGCTCCAGCCTCCCCAGGAACCCCCTGCATCATTGAGGAGAAACAGAAGCAACATGGGAAGACAGGAGAGAAAGCTTGTTAAAAACTACAGAGGTGAATCAGGAATAGCCTTATGAAAAACAATTACCCGTATACCTGAAACATACCACAACACATGCTTGATTATGTTTCAGATAAAGCTCAAGAATTCATTATTTTTCATCTGAAAAAAGAAGTACAGCATATAAACAAAACGGAATAGCATGCATATACCATTTTTAGTTTCAGCCTAAACACTTTCCTACAGAGTACTGCAATCAGAGAGTTTATTTAATTTAGTTTCATGTATGTGCTTGTGGCAAAGCGCCCCGCCCCTGTGTGCATTTGTGTTATGTGTTGTATGGTGCGTATGTTAATGTTGGTGTATAGATTGGTACACGGGATATAAACGGGTCTGTGTTTCACGTATATTTAAAAATTGTATATTTGTATTTAGGCACGGGATTGCACATCACGCACGTGCATTTAAAATATAATATGTGAACACGGGGTTTCACGTAATCAATTCACGTGCTGGGATTCAAGTGAGTAATTAATTAGTAATTGAATCCCAGCACAACAGTATATATAGATGCACGTTTCTTGCACTAAGGGTTGGGTGTTCGGAAGAGGAGAACGGGTGAGAGAGAGAGGAGAAACTAGAACGTAAAATCATTAAACGTAAAGATAAGTGTGTGTACTCACCGTGTTTGTTTGTCTCCGTGCACCGTTTGTGTTTAGTCCGTTTTGTTTGTCTTTTTATTTTGGCGTGTAGTGCCGTGTCCTGTGTTTTGTGTACTGTTTAAAACCTTTTATTTGTTATTAAACGCTGAGTGCAGCCATTGCACTCAGCTCATCACAACCACCGTCTCTGTTGTTTGAATTCCTGTCTGGTCTGACGCCACCCACTCTGGCCGTCTTTGTGACACGTGGTGTCAGAGTGGGATTTGAACCCACGCCTCCACTTGGAGACCAGAACGTGAATTGATTACGTGAAACCCCGTGTTCACATATTATATTTTAAATGCACGTGCGTGATGTGCAATCCCGTGCCTAAATACAAATATACAATTTTTAAATATACGTGAAACACAGACCCGTTTATATCCCGTGTACCAATCTATACACCAACATTAACATACGCACCATACAACACATAACACAAATGCACACAGGGGCGGGGCGCTTTGCCACAGTGCTCTATGCCCTTTGGTAGGCCTGAGCAAAGTTTCAAGGGTCTTATCTACATGTAAGTTAACAGACAGTAGAGGAGAAAGAAGGTAAAGAGCAAAGACTGCTAATTATTACAAACCTCATAGATCATAGTCAAATACTGATGGCCTTGTAACAATAGGGAGGCTGGTTTGGTGTAAAGACCAAAGCATTGGTCATATAATAGATATAACTGGAAGTCACATTTTATGTATTTGGAGACAATGTTATCCCTTGTTAGTACAAAATCCTCAGATTTTTTTCCACTTGGAAGACTGTTATCTTCTTGTGCACTCAATATGTCCTGTGGTTATTGCTTAAAGTAACTGTAGCTAACAAAACAATTCTATAAATCCTACCTATTTTGAACTTGCTTTAGCTACTTAGATGTTAAATGTGCAATTCTGAAATAAACACCTGTTACAGTAAACACATTTTTTCCCTTTCTAAACAAGATATCTGTTACTGCTTAAGCTTAAAGTTTCAATTTTCTCTTGTTGCCTTTTTTCACAGGAAACGTTATATTTGCACTTCCTGGATCATATTACCTCAGCAGTGTCTTCTGGATCATAGTATGTTAATGGCTGAAGTTATGTCTGTCAACAGGGGAAGCAGCTGATTGGTTATTGATAGGAAAAAAAACCATTGCAGGGGTGGGGACAATTTTACCCTCCAGGTGAAATGGCCAAGCAAGCACAACATTATTTTGTTAGCTACAAGCACTTTAAGTATACTACAAGTGGCTCCCCTTCAGTATTTTTAAAATACAGGACCTTAAAAAAGGCCAGCCCAAAGCACTTGTCACATAATAGCTATAACTACAGAACCATTATCTCCCTCACTAGAACAACCACTGCCCATGTGCTGTTCAGGTTGACCAGCAGAACCCTAAACACATACTGACCTTTGAGCCCTGAGGACCACCTTCTCCACGCTCCCCTTTCCCAGGTGGGCCCGAATCTCCCCTTTCTCCCTGGGAATTACACAAGATGTTAGCACACTTCAAGCAAAGAGATGGCATGTGATACCTGATGTTGGAGGTGTCATAAGGAATGAGCTGGGATAAAGATCAAGTTAAAAGAGGGTTCACCTCAGGAAAAAACAGAAAAACCTCAGTGAGGATGCTGAGGTTGTAGTATAGTATGAATAATTTCGCAATAGGGTTATGGTTAGGGTTATGCTTCATAATATTTTTTTCATTTAATTCCAGTATGACTAATTAGGTTTAGGAGGTTACCCTCTCTTGTTATAACTTGGGGTATGCTGATACTCCTACTCGTATTGCCTTTAAAAAGTATTTATCGTCAAGTATTGAATAAATCTATCAATTAATGTGCTGATTTCAAAACAAGAAAAGCTGTCTTCCCTTGCCTTGAGTATCAATGACAATTAACTTCCACATTTAATGCTTTAAAAGATGATTGAGTTACTGACAATTTTACTGCTGTATTGCTGTACCAAGGCCTTAGACTGACAATGAAAACTAGATTATGGCCTCCGTACAGCATTAAAAATGTCAGCGCCCTGGATGAGAGGAAAATTCACTTCCAATCGGCTTTTAAAACACTTAATGCAGACATAATTGCTATTGATTGGTAGTCAATTGTAAAGGTGAAGGAAGAACTACTTTTCTTGTTTTTAAATGAACACATTCATGAATTGCCGATAAATACTTCTTCAAGGCAATGATGAGTATGAGCTATAACTGTGTTATTAGACTTATATACATTTGTTTACCTTTGTTCCTGGTAACCCTGGTAACCCAGGCTCTCCCTGAGGACCCATAAAACCTGTCTCGCCCTAAAAGATTTAAAGCATAGAAAAAGATACATTAAGCTAATCATCTTACAAATAACAAATAACAAAACAGATCCTGACTGCCATCTTTATCTAGTGCACCAATCCCTTAAACCTGTACAACCCTAATGGTCTTGTTGTTTAGTACTCAAGCATCCAAGTATAGGGCTGAACTAAGAAAATATAATAATATAGATTTGATGTGGTCCAGATAAGATGTTATATGCTGTCCAGGAAAGATGTGCAGTTAAGGGAAACTGTGTGGCATAGTGGTTGAAGACAACTTTGGTCAAGTTACTTTGCTTTTATCTACATGTGCCTGATTAGAAGGGGGAATTGGCATCTCTGTTTGGCCAGATTTAATTGTAGGACATACAGCTGTATAAGGATAGTATGATAAATAACTGGCCAAAATGAGCTTTTATATTGGACAGCTTCTTTTGTTATTGATATATTCCAGACACTTCTTGTTGCTTTAGAAAACAGTTCTATGAAAGCAAGAGAATGCAAGCCCTATCCATGAATTGTCACGCTAAAAGCAGATCGAGCAAAGCAGTATAGCAAACACACCAGAAAATAAATCACACTCACAGCAACCCACAGCAATCTCATTCTGATTTGCATTATATAAGCTTCACATGATCTTGGGAAACATTTTAATTCACTAGCATTAGATTGCTTTTCTGTAACATTTTTAAAATGAATACATATTTCTTGTTGTGTTTTTCTTTTTAAATTAAATTACCACCCCCACTCCCGGACACCTTTGTATACAAGCTGATACAACAATTGATACCACTGCCACCAGATTTGAATTAGTACATGTGTACAGCACCCTCTGCTGGTTATTCTGAATCACTGATCAACAGGCTTACAGAGCAATGTAAATAAAAAAAAGATGGGTATCATCAAGTGCTCATTACAAAGTGCACTTTAAAAGGAACCATCACTATTTCATTGTGCTAGTACTGCATTGTTATATTATACATTATACTAAAAGTGCTGGTAAACTAAAAAATTATATTACTGACATCTGGCAAGTAACTCCAAGTTCCAATGGCAATTACTAGGGCCCTGCGTTTTTCATGACTTGTTTTTTAACCTGTAATTTAGTCCTCTAGCCACACGATGGCGATATAGCCTCCTCAGTAAGCCACATAATGAGCACTCATTAAACAATCATCCCATTACATTACTTTAGCCATTTGAATTGCTCACCCCCCTACTACAAAGTAGGTATTAGCAGAACACTGTAGATGGCTACTGACATTTATTTAACCCTTACATATTATTTCAGAGCACTCTTAAGCATAAATAAATTATTTATAGGTTTCAATTTACCAGTACATTTTTACGCAAATCATTTGTTAAAAAATATATATATATATATTACATTTCCTTGATATCTGGATCTCACCAAGCACAAATATGCAATTCGTCAACAGAAGGGGAGATTTTATTTTTTTATGGATTTCCTGTTTCTGTCACTGATCCCTGAACAGTATAGTTAATATAACAATTTATTGGAATCTGGGCATTTGATAGATTCTGTAACATATCTTAGCTGTGTTTTTTTATTTCATTTTTGTATTATCTGTTTTGTTTTTATTGGTTTTGTTTTGTTCTTTGAATATAATGTAAAAAAAAAACGTTTGTTCATAGTGAAAGACAAAATCCATTCTCAGTTCTTGTGCATTATATTTTGCTGTTAAACTTAAGCATTGTCAGTTGGTTAAGCCGGTCTTTTTTCATGGATTTAGATTGCTCTGTGAAAATGTGTCCATACGAAGAAACACTTCTTTCAGCATCCACAGAATTGGTAACAACTGACAAATACATTTGAGCCTTTCTTGCTAAATTGGGAAATAGTTCTATAGATTTATATACTGGATGATGCGATCATGTTCAGGTTATTTACATTACCTTAATAATTGTTAATGTTCCTTTGCTTTGCAGGACATACACAATTAAATGAAAAACACTTGTAAATCCGTTATTTCAATTATTATTTCAGCTTAACACAGACACAAAAAAAATATTAGGCAGTGTTACTCATGGGGGCAACAACTTTTATATAAACAGAGTTTAATAAAAAAAAAAAAAAAAAAAAAAAAGCTGTAACAATTTGTGTCTGTTTTTTTTTAAATTTATTTATGGGGTGGGGGGGGGGGGATATGTTAAATACAGTCAGATAACTTTTTTGACCATGTCATTTTGATGCTGTCGTTAGTTTAGACTCCAGCACACCCAGCGTTCAATAACTCCACGCTGTCGACAGCATTTTGCTGTCGTTCACTCTTCTGAGGACCGATGGAAACATTATGCTAATGAGGTAATCGTTAAGCTTTCATAGATGAAAATCGTTGGGGCTTAACGACGCATCTCAATTATCTCTTATGAATAGCAACTGCCGTTAAATAGGCGGCTGTGGACTAAATCCGATCATGTACTCCTGTTTTCTCATTTCGACAGGCGTTAACCCTTTATGACTAGACCCCTATATGCTTACCCACGAAAGGTTTCTATAGTCTGGGGTTACACCACCCAGATGACTAGGGCACACTGAAAGTAAGGCCCACAATGATTCAGTATAGGTTTGGCTAGCATTCACGTTGCTTTGGACAAACTTTAAAAGTGCAACACTGGGAACTTTTGATGTGATTTTCCCTTTTATAAAACAATCACAAACATATTCTCTATGACAGCACTTATAATCTGATCGCTTTTACTGATGCTAAAACCTGCAGGAGCAAAGTGTCTTATTTCTATAAAAAACACTTCTAGCATGAGAGCTGTTTTCAATGATGCTACCATGCTGAGGGAGAAAGTCGTGACCCTGCATTAGTCACACTCTGCACTTCGAGACAAAGGGGATCTTTAAAATTCAAGTGTGACAGGGTACACCCCGTCCCTGTGTGTGTGTGTGTGTATTATTTTGTATTTGTTGTATTATTATTGAAAACGTATTGTTTAATTTGTATAAAAGATGATGTTTTGTTACTGTTGTTTTTGCAGCATGGATGGGGTTAAACTTCCCCATCCATGCTAAACCTGTGCAGAAAGTGACCGTCTCCAGATTGATTGCTTGATTAATTTATTACTAATCTGGAGACAGTCACATGTATATAAACCTGCAGCTTTGGCTGATGGGGGAGTATGTTCAGAGGCGGAACGAGACGTGAGTGAAAGAGAAACTAAAAGAAATCATTACATTTGCTATTCATGCTGGGTTTATACCAGCGTGATACTAGTATGTTTGTCTGTCTGTTTTGGCCAATGTGCCTTTTTGTTTTGTTTAAGTGTTTTGTTCTGTTTTGTTTAAACTTTTTATTTATTAATAAAACACGCTGCAGCGCCTTCATACCCCAGTGCTGTCTCTGTGTGTGCTACTTCTTCCTGGCCTGACATCACTATACAAGACAGCCTGTTCACATCAAGTTAGCACAATATGTGACTTAAAGATAGTAAAGCATAATTGTACGAAACATAATAATTAATCATAATAGTCAACCTACATTTAGTTTGTATATCATACACTATGTTAAGTTATTAAGTGTTCTCACATAAATCAGAAAATGCCAAACTTTTGACTATATTGAATATTAAAGATAACAGTAAGCGATACTTGACTTATAGTAAGGTAAAGTATTTTGGATTCAATTGCAGAAAATAGGTCTATTCAACAATTTTGCAATCCATATTTGTGAGTTACAGACTTATAATCTGAGCTTGACATAAAGAAAACACTTATACTTGACGTACATTAATCAAATGTATTAAAGGCTGTTTGTATAGAAAGAACACATTTTTATAGCGAACAAAAACATTTAAAAAAGCCCTATTGAAATATATTTTTAGTTTGCTTCTTTAGAATAACTAAACAAATACATATATAAACCCAAATATTATGTGCACATTATATATTTTTTAATGAAATATATCTTATTTAGAATAATGTTGTTCTGCTTAGCATTTTTTGTGCAGACTGGTGAAACCATGTAAACATACAGTATACTGTATATTTCCAAAGCTGAATCATCTGCATATACTTCCAGTGGGTCTCTCACAGACAGGACTGAAATATGCACAGACGGCAGTAGTATTTACCTTTATCCCTGGAAGTCCGGGAAGCCCAGGTAGACCTGGTTCACCCTACACAGGAAAGTATAAAGCGTTACAGAATCGTACTCAAGCATCGTGGTACTGCCTGAATACACAGGCTTCTTCCACAGGGTACCAGTAAAAAGGTGTGACATTCTGTTATTAAATAGCAAAGAACGTACAACAAATATCATTTTCTCATATACTCCAAAACAAATAAAAATAAACTATATTAGGCATGTGCAATAAACTCTTTTGATTAAGCTTTACTTCTAAATTATTATAATTTTGCACATAGATAAATATTTAATTTAAAGTAGTCACTTTAAACAGCTTTTGCAAAAGGTGGAAGTTACCAATAAATATCTCTTAACATTAAAAGACACACGTGAACATGGATTTTTTTTTTGTAGGGATCAAGCACAGCGATCTCTCCCCTTAATTTGAACCATTAGTACCAGTATTTTTCATTATGAATGCAGGAAGGATAAGTGGGAGTGGCAGGATATCAGAACAGATATATAACAGATTGTGTCAGGGTACTTCTTTCAGTCTGGGTTTTAATACATCTCTAGTATTAGTTGAAGAAAAGAGAGCTTTGCATTGTGTTGCTGCTGACAAATTCATAGGAACATGTTAGCTATTGAACCAGTGTATATATATAAACTTTACTAAGGTATTGCAAATCTATTGGATTATAGAACAAAACTAGAATACATATATATATATATATATATATATATATATATATATATATATATATATATATATATATATATATATTCCCTTCATAATATCACCTTTTAATTTTGAGGCGTTATGTTGGCTGTCTGTTAACTAGCAAAACACCAGATACGACAGGCACTGTTAAATCCACTTAACCTTTTGCAGCAATTATATTCAGACTATGGGCTCTTGTTAAAATGAGATGGATGAAAACATAATCAAATCTTAAGTTCTGAATATATTATCCCTTTGCTAATTAAACCCACTGGCAGCTTTCAGAGATAATATTGAGTCTGACAGAATGTTTATGACTCAGCTACATCAAACTGACCTTTGTTCATAAAAAAAAACAAGACATTTTTCTGCGTCTCCTGATTTCTTAAAAGTTTCAATCATTTGATAAAACAGAAAACTGTTCTATTACCTTGAATGAGTTCCTCTTACAATAAAAGTCACACTCCATGTCTCCGTGATGAATTTGCACATTCTCTGAAAGCTAACCACAAGCCTTTTTTCTGCCTGAACTCATTTAAAATATAAAATTCATGCTGTGTGGCACAGTCATTTAAACTGCGTAATTAAATGAAATGTGATTGGCAGCCTGACAGTCGTTTCTGATTGCTTCCCAGATGTTTTCATCAATACAAAACATTTAAGATAGAGATGGTTGGTTTCAGCCACTGACTGTTCAAAAGCCTTAAATGACCCTGTAGCCTCTAGCTTGCATGACTTTAATAAACTACACAATAGACCGAGACTATTTCTAAAACTCAATAATAATGGTGTAAAAGTAACAAGCATGTTATTTGTACAGTTTCCAAAGAGCAGAGTAGGCCTCTCCCATAAGGAAAATAAATAGATCTAGGAAATCTCTGAAACACACATACATCCATACATGATAGGCACTTCATACATCTGAAACATGAACTATAAGCAATACATATCATGGGTATTTGTACAATGAATATAGCTTATTGTAAGAAAATAACAGTATCTAAGATTTTAAGGGGCGATTTAAAGCCTAATATTACCGTATTTTTTCTTTTTTTTTCAAGAGAAAAACACCTGTTAAAGGTTGATTAAATATGGTTAGGTTAATGTATTTGTAATCCAGTGACTTTATAAAACTGAGTAATTTGCACTATAGAGTACAACAAATTTGCAGTATAATTCAGATATATTTATTTTCATATGGGTTGCTTTTCCCCCCTATCCATTAACTGTTGCATTTATAGACAGAGATTTTTTCATGCATGTTTTCATTGGGTTGTTTAAAATGTTTTTATCATTATTAGAAAGTATATTTAATTATTTATTTTTTGTATATAACTTTGTGATTCTCTTCTTTGTACAAAACCCTTTATCTAAAGACCAAGCAGAATTCCCTTTTGTATCAAAGAGTTCACACAACTCAATGCACAAACATACAATCAAACCGCAACAGATGATCTGAAACATGAAAAAAGGCTTGCATGTTTTACCTTTTGCGCTGAACGCCCTGTTTCTCCTGGTTCACCCTATGAAAAAGACGGAGATAGCAAAAGGACATCAAGTTTGGAACAAAGAAAGCAGGTTGAAAAGGTAACCAGATTACCTGAAATTCTTCTCAAATATACATGCCAGTAACAAAATTATATATTAATAATTAATTAAATGGGAACAAATTAAGCAAAAATTAAACCAACCTTTATCCCAGCTGCAGATGAGCCAGATTCACCCTAATAACAAAGGTAAAAACACTTAACTAAACACATAAAAAAAGGGGGTGTGGGGTGTGGGTGTGGGGTGTGGGGTGGGGGGTGTGGGGTGTGGGTGTGGGGTGTGGGGTGGGGGGTGGGGGTGTGGGGTGGTATTTAACAGCTAATATTTTCTTTGGATTCTCCTACTCACATCTGTTGCTGTGCTTGCACTTACTAACAGCATTGGCAAAAGGACAAAACATTTTTATATAGTATCAGCTAAGCAGAACTGTTTTGAAAATTAGGCGACAGCGATTTCAACACGATTTTAAACGTTGTAATTGCACCGGTAAAATAACATACATTTTAATGGGGTGTATCAGCAACTACGCTAAAAAAACAGAACTACAACTTTAAGGTAATAATAATTGGCTTGATCAGTGTTTTATTTGGAACTTGGTGATGGGAAAATAGCAAGAACTAAGCAAAACAGACGTCAAGACTGAGATGTTGTCTGTTGTTGATCCTGTGGTTTCAGATCTCATGTACAGGTTTTCTGATATCAGGAGATGTTCTCTACGATGTCAATACCCCTGTTGAGCTACCAAACCAGCAAAAGTAATAACTGGCTTGTATCACTCAATCTCATTATATTTAATCCCAGCAACAGCTGAAAGAGTGGACACTTACATGATCTAGCAGGAAATGCCAACTAAGAAAAAATGAGTTTTATTAGCTGGGGTTTGGTATGTTTTTTATGTTATTTGTATTATAATAATAATTTCTTTCTTAGCAGACGCCCTTATCCAGGGCGACTTACAAGATATCACATTATTTTTACATACAATTACCCATTTATACAGTTGGGTTTTTACTGGAGCAATCTAGGTAAAGTACCTTGCTCAAGGGTACAGCAGCAGTGTCCCCACCGGGGATTGAACCCATGACCCTCCGGTCAAGAGTCCAGAGCCCTAACCACTACTCCACACTGCTGCCCAATAAATAATAAGTTTGTGGTGAACAGATTTCTCATTTATACATACTTTAAGTTTGTTTAGTTTAAAAAATAACCTGTGTATCAAGTGATTTTTTTAAATAGAGTTGAACTAGAATCGCTTGTGCATTTCCAGAATCTCACATATCACCTGTGCAATTCTTCATGAACAGGTTTCCCATCCTCTTATCCAATTGAAAGTGGTATATACAGTGCTTTGTAGAGTAAGCACCATACAGATACAGTACAGATTTTCTACTCAATATTTACTTCCATATTTAAATGAAATATACACAGTAGGATTTCAGCTTCTAGATACTGTTAATATCACAGACTGGTTAATATTTACAAACCACACAAAGTGATTGTTTAAAGGGGATGTGGCTTTAAAAATACACAGGGATTAGAATTTAAATGAAATACAATAGACCAAAACAGAGCTATTCTTTGAATCTTATCTTCTATCCATTTGGTTTTATCTTTTATAAAATACTTCTCTATTGGAGAGCCAGGTTAGTAACTGAAATCAGTTATCTCTTGTGATTTATATCAGAGTCAAGTTGAATGTTTCTGGCTTTGTCTGTATTTTATACTGGGAACCCGACCTATACTAAGATCTCCATACTAGCCTAAACAGACACTGGGTTGAAGGCACAATACATATACAGTATTCAACAAAAGATGTACATTAATTGAATGTACAAGTGTAGCTCAAAAATTAAACATTCAAAGCTCAACAATAGAAACGTGATTTTTTTGTGAACAAAAACAAATAACCATAAAATATAAGACTTAAAACATGAAGCTGAAATGGTTGATGACATATAAACAGTTACAGTAGCAGGGGTAGCTAATTGGCAAATTCAGACAAGCTTTCTAACATACTGCTTCATAGTCATTCCTGGGTGTCATCAGACCCTGACTACTTTAAATCCATTTAATACAGAAATATAAGATACTTATAAAAGAAAACCACAGCCTTTACAAAGTTCTTATGTTACAATTAATGCAATAAAAATGCTGGAATAGTCAGCTGTAATGACAGACTAAAGATTCTGAAGGTTTATTTAATATAAATTCTCTTCAATGACAAGAACCTAACACCAAGCTTTTGGGGACATAATCTCATTTTCTAATTACAGCACATCAGCCAGAAGCATCTGGTAACATCCACAGTCTTGAGGTCTCCCATGCCAAGTCACACATTGCCAGAGATTTATGTGGACAGTGTCTGGATGCAGTTCAGGTCATGACAGATGTATAAATTATGTTTCACTGATACAACACAGTGACTGGCACCCTGTCCTCTACCTGTCTCACTGTCTCACTGGGATTTCAGGGACTTCCGAGTCCAGAAAGTAAAAAAAAAAAAAAAAACAAGAAACCCTACCAAACAAGACAGCATCAACTGACAGTTTTAACCACCAGTGAATATGTTTACTTGTTTTCAGCTCTTAAACAGTTGCAGACTTCAAGTTAGCTATAACATTTTATAAGTAACTTGAACTCTGGAACTTTTTGGGAGCAGAAAACAATTAAAAAGGTCTGATTAAGCAAATTATTAGTTCAATTAAGGGTCTAGTTAAGTAATTGAGAGCTCAGTTGGAATGAAAACCAGAAAAGACATGGGGTACCCAGGAACCGGGTTGGGAAGCCCTGCTTTAGTGTGTTTCATAAGTTGTTTACAATTTGTAATTCTTGTAACAGGTGTTATCATTTAATGTCTAGAATTAGATATGTGAATTTTAATATTGTAATTGGGGAAAAGTTTATAGTTTATAATGTATTATGGACTGGACTTATCTTTTGGATAAAAAAGTGATTCTTTAATTGTGGTTACATTTTATTGTAATGTATAATTCACTTTTAATTGTGCCACTGATGTATTGTAGAAAATTCAATGCACGAGTTACTGCAAATTGCAATAAAAATGAACAAATTCAACAGAGTAAGCTTTATTGTAAATTTGTTTTGTTTCCCAAGTTGACAAATTGAATCCATAACTTATTTTTTGTTTTTGTTCAAAACTGGATAAGACATGTTCAGTGTGGGAAAACTAAAATAATGACACTGCTTATTTTTTGCAAATGTATATATTTTTTTTGTGTTAAATTGCTTATTTAAGCTCAAGGGTGGCATGCTTCCGTTTGTTGGGAAGTTGTTTTTTTTTTGCCAGTGTAAAACTCCTTTTATGTCTCCATGGCTGGCTTGCTTGCTTGCTTTCAGATAAGTGCTTACGATTAAAAAACTCCAGAAGCTGACTCCCTGTAGGTTTTTCAGAGGTCTCAAAGCCCTGCAGTGTTATTCACCCCACTTGTATTATGACTATTTTTTGTAGCAATTTCCTCTAATGCCTGCCTTGCTGATTGTTATGCCAGGGAACATTAGTTTGCGCTGTGGGAAAAAACATGCGTCAACCATTAACACATTAATGCTATTAAAAACTTTTTTTTTTTTTTTGGCTCAATAAGACCAATGAAACAAAAACCTAGGTCTACGTAAATCAAATTGGTCTATACTTCCAGTCAAAACATTTTCTGACTATATAATTCACTAAATTAATTATCAATTTATTAGCACATTTTTTTCTGATATATACAAATCTTATGTAAGAATAATGTAAGACTACTTCTAAGTCTGAGTTATTTATTTCTGCTTTGGTAGTCCAGTGTATTAAGTGATGTATAGGTAGCTAATGAATTACCCATGGGGAAAATGTAACTGTTGTTTTCATGTCTATAGCTACAGATTTGTATTAAATGAATGATCCCGGCACTTCCTTTAATGATCACTGTTTAAACAGAAAACAGGCCATAGGAATTTAAAGCACCCGATTCATTTTATCTTAATTTCCCGTACAAGGATATGAGTAAAGATCAAATTGTTCAAGAATCCCTCAAAGGGGCAGCCTAGAGTAATTCAATATAGCAAGATGCAGTATAAGAGCTTTAACGCTAAGCCAAAGCGATATACTGTATTCTCATCATAAATGGCTCTCTCAATTTAATTGGTGTTGTCCATGTGAAAGAGCTATTTGATCTCTTCCCCCAGAATACTTCTTAAATAAAATACAATAAGATCTGCACAATATTATAACATGCAGTGTCATTCTGTTTTTTTTTTTGTTTTGTTTGTTTTTTGCATGTTCTGGGATTCAACTGTAAGAATAATTTTGTTGAAATTTAAACTATGCATCAATATTACATCCCTGAAGATTCCCTAACTACAACACGTAAGCACTATAGCACTCAAAGGAGGAAGCTGGTAGTCAACGAGGTGCAAAAGCAGGAGGAGAGGATGAGGTGTATAAAGGCCATTTTCCAGGCCAAGCAGGGAGAATGGATGAGATGGGAGAGTGTGGAACAACGCAAGATTGGCTGGCAAGACCTATGGTCAATGGAACAGAGCAGGATGCGCCAGGGAGGCAAAATAAGCTGATCCCTGGAGCCAGCATTACACTTCAGCCATTAACACCAGACAGAAGGATATCTACATCATCATATGGAAGGAAACGTAAATGGATGGAGACACATATGGATCACATTAGTTTACTGTAAAGCTACGTCTTAGTTGGTGCTTATCTTGGCGAGAGCCGAGTTCAAATCAGCATGAAGTTTTAACATCTACTCTCGTGTAATGGAAATCATTATTGGAAATACTGGTGTGGAGTAGTGGTTAGGGCTCTGGATTCTTGACTGGAGGGTTGTGGGTTCAATCCCAGGTGGGTGAAACTGCTGTTGTACCCTTGAGCAAGGTACTTTACCTAGATTGCTCCAGTAAAAACCCAACTGTATAAATGGGTAATTGTATGTAAAAATAATGTGTACAAAATAATGTAATTGTATGTAAAAATAATGTGATATCTTGTAACAATTGTAAGTCGCCCTGGATAAGGGCGTCTGCTAATAAATAAATAATAACCAAAATAATTTTGATAATATACACAATAAAAACATGCATGTGTGGTTGAATTATAAATCACAGATGTTATTATTTATTCTGTTTTTCATTTGATTTTTAATGATGAGAGTAAGTAAGGCTTTACAGAGAAAATGAGTGATGACAATTTTAGGGAAGTAGTAAACCGAAGCGTAATACAGTTTTTTTTTTTTTTTCTGGAAAGATAAATATTTACTGGTAATCAAAACCGCATGTACAGGAAAATGAAAATGAAATCATCCAAATCCGTGGTTATAATGGCAGTTGTAACAGTTCAACCATGTTCCCAGATTATGAATCTGGAATAACCAAAAGGAATTGGAAATGGATTAACTACACAGACACTGTAGATCAAAGACAACCATATGCATATGCATTCTCCAGTGGAATGGTTCTTTCAATGATGTAATCCAGAGTGTCAATGGCAAAATACAGTACTTTTCTTTTTAGCACTAAAGAAGGCTAAATGATAAATGGGTTCCATTAAATTTGAAAAATAAACGGCTCTCAGGAAGAAGCAGGTCAGATCAGCAGAGTGCAGGAATTAGAAACATATATTGAAATTCATCAAACCTGTTCCAGCTACATTTTATATTTTATAAGCACCACTTTTCATCAGCTAGTTGGATTTTTGTATCTTGTAGCCAGGTCACATGTTTTAGATTAAATCAAACAGCTTGCTCCAAGACTGCCAGATCTTTAAGATGGCTTTACAGAACAAAAAAGACTGCATTGCATGAAGGCCCTTAATTTATGATTGCATTGAACATCTTACCTTTGCGCCCATATCCCCTTTCTGGCCAGGCTCCCCTGTGTTGCCCTGAGGGAGTAAACATGATTGCTCCTGTGAATCTGTTTAAGTTTTATTACTGCAGATTTAAGGCTCATCGTGCAGCTGCACACCTTTTCTCAGTCACCGATGCCAAAACAAGTATTAAACAAAGTGTATAAAAAGTGGTTTCAGATTTTCCAAATAAGATATGACTCACTGTTATAGCTTCTGCCTTCTAATATAATATATGATTAGAAATATATGTATGTCAAGAGTAGAGACATAACCCCATCGGTTTGAGGCAACAGTGGGTAATTCAAATAACCTTAACTATCCCTTACATTCATCTGGTCTATCGTCATTTTAGTTATCCACATCGAACAAACCAAGTCCACGAGATCAAATTTCTTCTTTTTGTTTTAAATGTATATCGTAAATGTTCTTTATTGCAATGTAATTTTACATTATGTTAGAATTATTTACAAAAACGAATGATCTTGAATAGGCTCATCTTTACTTATGATTCAACAATAAAGAGTGATCCTATTACGTGACTTTGTCATGACTTTGTGTGGAGTTCTGTGCAACATGCCACTACTCGGCAGTGATTTGAATGAATGTGAGCAGACTCTGGTAAGTTTAATTGCTCATTTGTTTCTAAATGGAATTTTTAAAGAAGACATGTAAGTGGGAAAACATCACAACAGCTATACATGCAAAGTTAAACGTAGCCTTTAACATGGCATAGCTCATAGATACACGCTTCTGCAATCTAAATAATTCTGAATTTGAATGTAGACATGGTATTGAGAAATCACTATTTTAATATTATAGCTGCTTTAAAAGTCATTAAGCAGATCTTACCTTTTCACCCCATTCTCCTATTTCACCCTATCAAACAAAGAAAACAATGAGCGTTAAAAAAAAAGGCAGTGTGAAAAGTGCAATCATTACTGTTGATCCTGCAGAGATTCCATCTGTCGGAGAGAGTGTGCGTTGAATTAAAGTCTGGGTCTGTTATATCAGTTGCTCATGTTTTGAAATATCCCCTGAGAGTTTACACAAAATACTTTTTTTATTTGGTAATTTAAAATAAATACTTCCAAATTCAGACGCAGTCTGACATACACTATCCAGCAAGCCATATCCAACTCACTGGATTATCTCCTGATAACCCTGGACTTACAGTGCTTTGCTAATATTACACAACATTCATTCATCCCCTAGCACGGCTATAAATACAATAATTATAGCTATCATATTCACAATAATGAAGAAAAAATAAAATAGATCTCCAGGCCTCTTTTCAACTTTTATCCATGTACAAATGAAACCTTAAAAGAATCTTGACTGTTTTCTTAAACTTCAATTATTCCCACAGATCTGTCATTCCTTGTATGAGCCTCCTACTCTAAACATTGTACAAATTGTGTTTTCAACTCACATAAAAGCATTTAAATACCTAAGAGCAGAACAAAGCCTCACAAGTCAAAAACTAATAACACACTTCACAGAAGTCTCATGGTTTAGCTTTAACCTACTGTTTATTATGCTAGAAACATTCACTGCTGCATTGGAGCACTCACTAATAATTACCTCACTTTGGGTTAGATTTCAATAACAGCAATACTGGCAGAATTCAATTCTTTTGCAGTCTTCCGCAATATTAAAAGCATTAAGAACATGAGACAAGTAGAAGTATGGCTAACCTTGATTCCAGGTGTTCCGTCTATCCCTGGCAAACCGGGTTCCCCCTAACAGGTAAGAAAGAATCGGAATATGTTAGGAATATGTATTATGACCAACTCTCAGCCACTGTTGCTGAGCTACTGGTGGTAGACACAGAGAAAACAGTGTTCAGTTTTATTCCTTTTTGCATTGAACAATCAACCACATTGGGTGTCTTTCTAATGAATAATGAGTAGCAACTGCATTTATATTAAAGCACTAGATAGATATTGGAAGATGTGGAATAATTTAAGTTGTACATAATTTCCATTTAAAGTGGTATTAAATTGAGGCTAGCAATTTATGCATTGTCACAAAAAAAGAGCCCAGAACTCATTCACAGTAGGTCACCACCAGTAACAGTTGAATACGTCTTAATATATGAAATAGGAAGTGTGAAAAATGTCCACACAATACAAACAAATGCACTATAGGTCCTATTTGCTGAGCAAAAAAACAGATTTGTCATGTCCTTCTTTTATTACAGATGATTTCTACTAGGTTGTAAAGTACAGACAAAGCTATATAAAAGTCGATCCTTTGTACTTGGGTGACAGAACCAGTCAGTTGCGCTTCATGATTCCCCCTGACCCAAAGCATTGATAAGTATATATAATAACACATAGAAAAAGATGAACATTTGTTTAAAATGTGTTAGGAGTTTAGTTAAAGTGGTTTCTGGTTTTCATTAAATAGAGTTCACTGTACTATTTGCAGTCTAGTGGTTTAAATTGAATGCAGGTTTTAAAAGAAAATTCCACATTTCAAAATCCTGTTGGCACCCAATTGAAGTAAATGCTGAATTAAAAGCACTCTATCTGACAGCTACATTGAAAATATATTAATTGCCCTTCTGGTTTGTCCTGTTTTAAAAACTTGATGTATATAGAGTTTCTACAGGTTATAATTCTTTTACATGTTTATTTTTACTTGATTTTGACTGATTGTTTTCTCTAAAAGGTGGTCTTTTAACATATCAGCCAAGATTTATCATGTGCACATCAATGCTGTTGCACAGTAAATTTGTTCCAGAATTTGAATTTGTGGCATAGGTATTATTTAAATAACATAGCAAAGTATATAGGTCTTTTGTGGAAAATAACAAAATAAGGAAATCATTATTTCTGGGGTCAAAAGTCCAAGTGTTTGCAGAACCTCTATTGGGAAAGCCCAATACCAGTTGTGTCAGAGCACACCGAAGAACAAGCACAGGTGCTGGCACTGTCTGAGGATTACTTATGGATTTGAAGGTAAGGAGCACAGACATATATTACATTTACTAAAAAAATCTGTTGCAGATAATAGATTTAAAAGACCATGATGTTAGGCATGTAGCTGGGTGAAATTTAAGCTTCATCCATCTTAGCAGAAAGGACAGTGGTGTAAATTTTCAATTTAACTGAGAATTGAATCAACTTTTTTTTCTTTATCTTTGACATTACTTTGATAAAGTTTATTAGTGTATTAAACAAATTAAATAATAAACAACTATATGTATTGAGAAAATCACTGACACCCTGTAAAATTCATAATGACGTTTAGTAATATTAGTTAACTTAGACGACAAAACAAAGGTTTCTGAAAATATTTAATTAAGTACTAATAATATTGAACTTTGACGGGTTCCGTGGTGATATGTAACCATGATTCAGAAACATTTCTGATTTGCTGACCAAATACAATAAGTACAGTATTTGAATTGAGGTACGGAAATTACATATTTCCTTTATTACAAATAGTTTCCTGTTGGAAAAAGGCAAACTAGAGGCTAATCAGGCAGATGGATCATTGTACTGGAGCCATGTCTACCAGGTGTCGTTAAATGCTTGAGAAATAACTGTTTCCAAGAACAAAAACTGAAAACAGAACTTGAAAGAGAGAGAGAGAGAGAGAGAGAGAGAGAGAGAGAGAGAGAGAGAGAGAGAGAGAGAGAGAGTGAACACTGAGGCTCCTCACATGGGGGGGGGGGGAGAAAATAGTATAAAACACTATTATCATCATTATTATTATTTATATATACTGTTATATATAGATAGAGAGAAAGAGAACACAGTGTCTGATTTTTAAAACGCTCAAGCAGTCTCTGCACAACTACAACCATTACTATGGACCTCTACAGTAATATTCTTCCTGTACCTTGTTGCCGTCCACACCTGCATTCCCAGGAGATCCAGGAGAGCCCTTTATAACACAGGAGTAGAATGAAATAGAGACATTATTATCCACAATTTCATACTGAATCATGACCCTGCATAAATAGATCTTCTGAAATGTTTGTTTTTGCTGCATCAGATTATTTAGTACATATCACATTTAGACTGGATGGATTTACTGATAAACAGCCTCCCAGTGATGGCCTGTCCCTTTTCAGGCACTGGTGAAATGTGTGACTAAATATAAGGCCACATGGTCTAAAATGCCAAAAAACAAGATATAACTATGGGTAAAATGTCTCATCATAAAGATGGCACCTCCCACAGTGTCCATCCAACTTAGACACCAACACCACTGCCTGCAGCACAGCTACAAAGCAGACCGACCTTGAGATTCCTTCAGATCATCGATTGCTAATTACAAATAGAATAGTTCTATTTTAGATGTAGCCTAATGTTGACTGTATATTTAAGGCTGACACAGGCTTTGATTGAGGCGTTTCTCAGCAGAGTCCCAGTGATCTTCACCTTATTTTTTTCTAGAAAATGTAGTCGTCTTCAATGGTTTTACCCCAGTTTTTCTCCCCAATTTTAGAATCGTCAATTGTATTATATTAATCCCAGTTCACCTGCTGCAGCCCCCGGCGACTCGGGGAATGGCGGAAGACACACGCGTCCTCCTTTTTTCGCACTGCAATGTATTGTGGTAGGCATTAAAAAAGAGCCTTCCATTTTAACTGCAATGTTACTTTGATCTACTGTACAACCCCGGGTTTTCAATTAGTTTTAAGGTATGTAGCACTTACAAGGCAGTAGGGGGTGTCATGTTAAACACTATTACTGGCACGATAAAGGAGATGGTAAGTTTTATGAATATGGGCCACTGTGTCATACCCATAAAGGTGTAACTTTTGATGTTGCTTAAAGTTACACACATGCAAATAGAAATTGAAGAGGTAATACGGGTTTTAAAAACATTTTTGTATGTTTCATTAGCAACTTTCTCTTACCATTTTGCTGTTGATCGTTTATGTTTTTAAAGCCTTTGTTATTAATATACTTGAACCATGTCAACTGGTATTCATGACTCCTTTAAGAGATAAGCATGCAGTAAAATAACTTTTTTTAGAATAGACTCCCTAATGTAACGTTGAAAGACCGAGAGCCGACTGCACACACTTTCCAAAACATGCTATACATCTTACTGTAGGCCTCACTGATATATGTCAGATGGTTTAGAAGTCTGTAAGTAGCGTTGACAGGCATGAAAGGAAGTTGGTACTGAGGCCAACATGGAAACAGGAAGACACTGCTGGCTACCTGATTACTGCCAGCCAAACATCATTCATCAGCATCCCCTATTCATATGGGACTGGTGGATATGACTTCAGATACATCCAGTGAATATGAAATTCCATCCTGGCCCCGAGTCATATTTGTTATGTACAGTTTTTCATGCATTTGCCAATCTATGGATAAGAAAACTGTGATGCCTTTGTATTGACCTGCAAGCTTCTAGACAGAGAGAATGAAAACAGACTGCTAGTATTTCCTATGATGGGAAATTAGACGCATTGAATTATACAGATTTTCAAACCGTGTAAATTTCAGACTAAAGTGATTAAGGGTAGCTGAGTATCTTCACTTGTCCAAGTAGAGAATTCAGAACACGCAGCATCATTTTTTACTATTATTGTTTGACTGTACCTTTTGTCCTGGAGGCCCCTCGGGTCCCTGGAATTAAAAATAATGTAATTAGCACAATTCTGGGACCAATTTAGGCACAAGTGTCCAATTAAAACTATCCCTGTTTGTATGTGTTCTCACACCATGTTCAAACCCTGTAGAACACATTTTTGGATTAAACAAATAGCATAAAAGAACAATACATCTTTTGCAAATGGGATATACAGCAAGTATTATTTTTTACGTGGTTTGAAATATCCATCATACAATTACATCCCTTAAGGCTTAAGTATTAGACTGTTTGGCTTAATTGCTTCAGTCAGAGGATAAAATAAGTGTTTTGGTGCAAGCACCTTTTTTCTTTTTCCACTGCATACAATGTGAACACAGGAGAAAGACATAAATTGCTGCCTTATGCATGTCCCCATGAACACAAATGTATAACTGCACAAACCAGGAACAACTATATAGCAATTAAATATGTTTGTATTAGGATATACTGTATACTGTAACTATGCTGAAGGAAACAAAAGGGCAGAGGTGTGCCAGCACTTTATAAATGCAGTCGCCTTTCTCCAATTTCTGTTTGGAGCAATGTTTATTTCTGACAATAATTGGGAATGAGGTAAGAATCATGAGGCCATATAGGCCCGCTGAGATACTGAATGCATTTCAGTCCAGTACTGGAAATTCTGCATGGCGCCAAAATGACAAGGAAAAAACAAACAGAACTCTCACCATGTAATAACCAACAATGCATATTTTCCACTGGCAAACTGAATCACTTTAGTTCAGTTTGGGCAGCAGCTTCGCAATAGGGTGACAGTAGCTGTAGCTCAGCAGTTAGTGGACTGGACTGTAGTGCAGAAGATCAGACACTATTTTAGTAGCATTTCCTGCATGACTTGTGAAGGGAAATTGACTGATTCATTGTATTCATTGTAGAGTAGTTCAGGGACATCTGCATGGGATACATTATAGTTAAGGCCCTGTGAAAATCGCGATTTTTACAGTATTCTTAAGAAATAAAAATAATTTCATAATTATTAGTATTTCATACAAAAAATAAAAAATCACATTAACGAAACTGTACAGCTCTGCTATGTTCCTGAGTGTAATATTTGCCATGCGTATAGTGCTATGCTGTGATTATGTCATGTGACTATATGCAATTTAAGCGGGAAATTAAAATACTACACAATGCAAACAAGAAAATGGATGTCTCTAAAAGGCTAAAAATGTGTCTGCAGCAGATCACATGAAGCAGTATCCAGCAGGAGTTTTACACAGCGATGGAGGTAAGCTCTGGTTCTGTATGTCCTGCAATGTTACTGTAGATCACTACCGAAACTCGTTCTGTTGACAGGCATTTAGATTCACCAAAAAGAGAAAGGCAGAAATCCAGAGCAGTACTGCGACTGCTTTACTTGCAAAGAAACAAAAAACGGTGACTTCCATATTCCAAAAAAATTCTGACCTGACATAGAGGCGTTTGTTTGCGCAAATATCCCTTTTGAAAAATTGGACAACAAAAAGTTACCCGAAATTCTTCAGA